>NC_079193.1:143434308-143601808 GCF_029499605.1 Hyla sarda | reverse complement strand
CTCCAAAGTCATCTTTGACATATTATCCTATTCCACATAAGGGTACTTAATGTATGAGAAGTATACTGTCTACCCCAGGAGGACACTGTGCATGTCTGTAATGACTGATCTACAGTAACTTTCAATTACATGAGAGAAAAAAAACACATCCTGTAAAAGAAAAAAGCAAATCTCCAGTCATTACATGTTGCTCCTTGTTCATATATCTTTATATGTAGTTGACAGACAGGGGATTCTGGACAAAGGTGATCTGCTGACATGAGACATCTTGATCTGTCTTTATCAAAAGGCTCGTTTTTCAAAAGAAGCTCCAAGGATGTTCGTACCCCATAACAAGCCCTTCACTACTCCTCCCTTGTCCTATGATCAACTCAGCATTATCTACTTTTGGCATCACCTTTTTTTTGAAACTCAACCCTGCTAGACTGCAGCAGAGATCAGCTGTATTCTTGTATGTACCAGGTGTCAGTAAGGTATGTCCTTCCAGCAGGGTACTCACCTGCCTGCACTGTAATTGTATCCTGCACCAATTCTGGAGAAAAAGAAAGGCAGGTGATAGTGGGGGGCTATGGAGGTGTGCTCCCCTACACTGCCTGAGAAATAGTGTTGCTCGCGAATATTCGCAATTCGAATTTTAATCACTAATATCGCATATTCGCGAATATTGCAAATATAGCCCTATATATTCGCAATTATGAATATTCCCTTTTTTATTTTTATTTTTTTGTTCACAGTACACATCATAGTGATCACTGCATCCCTCTCTTCCCTTCGCATATGCGCATATTCGCGAATATTGAGCCCTCCCTTCTTTAATGGTATAGGGAAATAATGGGCTAGTGCAGTGGTCTCCAATCTGCGGACCTCCAGATGTTGCAAAACTACAACTCCAGCAACATCTGGAGGTCCGCAGGTTGGCTCTCCGGGCATGCTGGGAGTTGTAGTTTTGCAACATCTGGAGGCCCGCAGGTTGGAGACCACTGCACTAGCCCATTAGTTCCCTATACCATTAAAGAATGGAGGGCTCAATATTCGCAGATATGTGCATATATTTTCACATATGTGCATAAATATACGAGAAAAAAAACAAATGTAACGAAAATGCAAATTTTGCAAATATATAACAAATATTCGTCCATATATTCGCAAAATATCGCGAACTCGAATATGGCCTATGCCGCTCATCACTACTGGTAAACGATTATTCATGTATACAGTACTGCAAATAAAGAAGGTGACACTTAACCAGTAGATTACTAAAGCTGAATAATAGTTATGTTCATTGAGGGAATCAATCCTCTATATATATATATATATATATATATATATATATATATACACACACACATCGCCTTACCTGTCAAGAATGAGGATCCCACCGACATGTGCAAAAAAGATGTAAATATAAATATCCATCCAGTGAGTGTGGTAATCCCAGGAGAGCTGGCACACATTGGCAGAGGCAAACTACTGGCCAAGCAGAAGTTCATTGTCCCAACAGATCCAGTCTGCAGAAGATCCGGAGTCAGACTTATTGTAGCTCCTTGCCAGTATGCAGTGCTGGAGTGTACGATGACAGAAACTCTTCCAGGAGAGTCTATTGCTGCTGCTGTAGTGAATGAGGTCAAGGGCTTATCATGGGAAGGTTACTGCTACTGGAGTATATGAGGTCAGGAGCTGATCACAAGGGTCCCACTGGGGATGATGCAGATAGACAGTGAGGACATGGGCTGCTCACAGCTGGGTGCCTTTGCTGCTGTTGGCTGGAATGTGATGTATGAGGACAGGGGTTGATCTGAGGAAGATCCTTCTTCTGGGACAGGTTTTGGGACATATGAGAACAGGAGCTGATCTTTGCTGGGTGCCTCTGCTGATACTGGATTCTGGGGATGATAAGGGTTAAGGGATAAGGTCCTTCTGCTGGTGCTGCTGACCTCAGGAAAGTCCCATTGCTAGTGCTGCTGCTGAGGTCTATGAGCACAAGTCTGACCTCAGGAAAAGTGACTCTGCTGGTGCTGTTTCTGGAGTGTGTGAGGATAAGGTCAGATGTTAGAAGGGTCCCTCTGTTCCTGTTATGAAGTGAGACTCTTAGGAGGGTCCCTCTGCTGGAGTCAATAAGGACAGAGGTGATCTCAGGAGGGTCCCTCTGCTGGAATGAATAAAGACAGAGGTGATCTCAAGAGGGTCCCTCTGCTGAAATAAATAAGGACAGAGGTGATCTCAGGAGGGTCCCTCTGCTGGAATGAATAAAGACAGAGGTGATCTCAAGAGGGTCCCTCTGCTGAAACGAATAAGGACAGAGGTGATCTCAGTAGGGTCCCTCTGCTGGAATGAATAAGGACAGAGCTGATCTCAGGAGGGTCCCTCTGCTGGAGTCAATAAGGACAGAGCTGATCACAGGAGGGTCCCTCTGCTGGAGTCAATAAGGACAGAGCTGATCTCAGGAGGGTCCCTCTGCTGGAGTCAATAAGGACAGAGGTGATCTCAGGAGGGTCCCTCTGCTGGAGTCAATAAGGACAGAGCTGATCTCAGGAGGGTCCCTCTGCTGGAGTCAATAAGGACAGAGCTGATCACAGGAGGGTCCCTCTGCTGGAGTCAATAAGGACAGAGCTGATCTCAGGAGGGTCCCTCTGCTGGAGTCAATAAGGACAGAGCTGATCTCAGTAGGGTCCCTCTGCTGGAGTGAATAAGGACAGAGATGATCACAGGAGGGTCCCTCTGCTGGAGTCAATAAGGACAGAGCTGATCTGAGGAGGGTCCCTCTGCTGGAGTCAATAAGGACAGAGCTGATCTGAGGAGGGTCCCTCTGCTGGAGTCAATAAGGACAGAGCTGATCTGAGGAGGGTCCCTCTGCTGGAGTCAATAAGGACAGAGCTGATCTCAGGAGGGTCCCTCTGCTGGAGTCAATAAGGACAGAGCTGATCTCAGTAGGGTCCCTCTGCTGGAGTCAATAAGGACAGAGCTGATCTGAGGAGGGTCCCTCTGCTGGAGTCAATAAGGACAGAGCTGATCTGAGGAGGGTCCCTCTGCTGGTGCTGCTGCTGGAGTGTAGGAAGACAGGACTGATATTAGGAGGGTCCCTGAGCTCCTGCTGCTGTTGCTATTGGAGTGTATGAAGCCAGTGCTGATCACAGGAGGGTCCCTCTGCTGCTGCTGTTGGATACACTGCTGCTGCTGTTGGATACACTGCTGCTGCTGCTACTATTACTCTTTTGCTTGGCTTCCGTTTCCTTTATTTTCTTCCCCTGCACCCCTCCTCCTGTGTTTTTTCACCACACAAGCCTAAATCCTCCCGACCAGTGTGAGACACATGAGGTAGCTGCTGGCTAGTGGGGCTATGTATATGTGTAGTGGAGACAGCCGGCAATGATCTCCTAATCCCAGATCCTATCCCCAGCAGATAAGGAGCTGCCACTGGATCTCAGCTGATCACTGCTGTAGATTACATGCTGCCAGTGCCTGCAACTCCTCATCACACCTACCTAGATGGTCCAGGACACGTCTACCCTCCATGTGCCTGGTATCCTGACGTGCCCCTAGCTTATCTGCTGGATGACTTATCTGCTGGATGACTTATCTGCTGGATCACTTACTCCTTCCTCTCACACAACGTCCTTTATTTATTTCTAGAGTTCTCAGCCATTGGGTCTGCAACCCATATGTGATCCCAGATGCCCCAGTGTGGCACAGAAGCTGGCAGCTGCAGGCATCATCAGATCCCTGGCACAGACTGCCTCATCATTATCAGCCCCTGTCTGAGTCTTCTCTACCCTCCAGGCTACTCTGTTTTGGGCTGTTATTAGACCACTTACCTCTATCTGTTTACCCTCCATTTACTGTGATAGCATCTTAGATAAGGAGGAAAGTGGGGAGGACAAGATGGTCTTCTATAAGCTGCAGCATTCTGGATCTACAGAACATTGCTGGATGATACTGAATCACTGCTCTGTTCTCTGCACTCACATGAAGCTATTGTTACTGGGCTGCCAGCACTGGAGGGGTTAATCCAATGTTTCCCAACCAGTGTGCCTCCAGCTGTTGCAAAACTACAATTCCCAGCATGCTTGGACAGGTTTTTCCTTTAGTGTAGTTTTTCCCCAATCCATTAACAAAAATCCCTGATTCACATAATGAAAGCAAAACATGACTTTTACTGAGAATGCAGGGGTTAAAACGCCAAATAAAAAATAAATTAATAAAAACGCCCTTACTAGAAAGTATTCACCAAACCCCAGGGCCATAGCCCGGGGTAAAACACCCCTAAAATATAACTCAGTGCTCGATTAAAACCTAATATAATATAAACCCAGAAATAATAAAATAGATGCCAGATGGGTGATGTATTAGTGATGTACAACAGGGTATAATACCCATAATACCCCACGTTCCAAAATTGGGGTGCTGCAGATACCCTACAACCCTATCTGAGGATCATTAAAATATACTCACTAGATGAAGGGCATTCTCAAGGGGCAAACAGTGGCAATGGAATGGTTAACGTCATTGTAAGGAGCCATTGCCACTGTTTGCCCCTTGAGAATGCCCTTCATCTAGTGAGTATATTTTAATGATCCTCAGATAGGGTTGTAGGGTATCTGCAGCACCCCAATTTTGGAACGTGGGGTATTATGGGTATTATACCCTGTTGTACATCACTAATACATCACCCATCTGGCATCTATTTTATTATTTCTGGGTTTATATTATATTAGGTTTTAATCGAGCACTGATTAAAAGTTATATTTTCGGGGTATTCTAATAGGGTATTCTAAAAAGCCATACAAGTGTGTGTGTGTGTGTGTGTGTGTGGGGGGGGGGGGTCCTTTTTTTCAGATAACACCAATATCTCTACTATTTTAGTCATGCCAATGTCCCAATGACAAACTCACTACTGCTACGTGGAGCTCTGATTCCAAACCTGAAGTGAAGCGTCCAGAATGGACATGTGGTGTGCATGTTTAGCTATGGTATATGTTGGCATCACGTGTAGAAGCAGGCACCCTGTTGCTGTCCTTGTCCCCCTACACACGGCAGGATGGACTCTCCGGACTGTGTGACGAGGCGGAGGCGACAGGGCTGTACCAGGAGCTGATGGGGGAAGATAAAGAGCCGGGACGATGAGACAGTCTGCTGCCGGCTGACCTGCCCTCCTGCCCTGCCTTCAGCTCATCCCCGCCGCCTCCTCCCACTGGCATCAAGTCGCTCAAAAGAAGTCATTAGTCTTGTGGTGAAAAGGTATGGGACACATCCCACTCATTCATGCCTGCTGCCTCCACCCCGGCCATGTCTGCAGACACGGGGGAGGAGTGTGTCCACCTTCTATTCATCAGCTCTGAGGAGATAAATCACTGCAGACGCCGGGGGGAGGACGGGGATTCACCACACATGCTACTGGCTCGGAAACAAAGCCATGTCATGGCACGGGCACCGCTCATACACGGGGATGTCATTGCACGGGCACCGCTCATACACGGGGATGTCATGGCACGGGCACCGCTCATACACGGGATGTCATGGCACGGGCACCGCTCATACACGGGGATGTCATGGCACGGGCACCGCTCATACACGGGGATGTCATTGCACGGGCACCGCTCATACACGGGATGTCATGGCACGGGCACCGCTCATACAGGGGATGTCATGGCACGGGCACCGCTCATACAGGGGATGTCATGGCACAGGCACCGCTCATACACGGGGATGTCATTGCACGGGCACCGCTCATACAGGGGGATGTCATGGCACGGGCACCGCTCATACACGGGGATGTCATGGCACAGGCACCGCTCATACACGGGATGTCATGGCACGGGCACCGCTCATACACGGGGATGTCATGGCATGGGCACCGCTCATACAGGGGATGTCATGGCACGGGCACCGCTCATACAGGGGATGTCATGGCACAGGCACCGCTCATACACGGGGATGTCATTGCACGGGCACCGCTCATACAGGGGGATGTCATGGCACGGGCACCGCTCATACACGGGGATGTCATTGCACGGGCACCGCTCATACACGGGGATGTCATTGCACGGGCACCGCTCATACACGGGGATGTCATGGCACGGGCACCCCTCATACACGGGGATGTCATGGCACGGGCACCGCTCATACACGGGATGTCATGGCACGGGCACCTCTCATACACGGGGATGTCATGGCACGGGCACCGCTCATACACGGGATGTCATGGCACGGGCACCGCTCATACACGGGATGTCATGGCACGGGCACCGCTCATACACGGGGATGTCATGGCACGGGCACCGCTCATACACGGGATGTCATGTCACGGGCACCCCTCATACACGGGATGTCATGGCACGGGCACCCCTCATACACGGGATGTCATGGCACGGGCACCGCTCATACACGGGGATGTCATGGCACGGGCACCGCTCATACACGGGATGTCATGGCACGGGCACCGCTCATACACGGGGATGTCATGGCACGGGCACCGCTCATACACGGGGATGTCATGGCACGGGCACCGCTCATACACGGGATGTCATGGCACGGGCACCGCTCATACACGGGATGTCATGGCACGGGCACCGCTCATACACGGGATGTCATGGCACGGGCACCGCTCATACACGGGGATGTCATGGCACGGGCACCGCTCATACACGGGATGTCATGGCACGGGCACCGCTCATACACGGGGATGTCATGGCACGGGCACCGCTTATACAGGGGATGTCATGGCACGGGCAACGCTCATACAGGGGATGTCATGGCACAGGCACCGCTCATACACGGGGATGTCATTGCACGGGCACCGCTCATACAGGGGGATGTCATGGCACGGGCACCGCTCATACACGGGGATGTCATTGCACGGGCACCGCTCATACACGGGGATGTCATTGCACGGGCACCGCTCATACACGGGGATGTCATGGCACGGGCACCCCTCATACACGGGGATGTCATGGCACGGGCACCGCTCATACACGGGATGTCATGGCACGGGCACCTCTCATACACGGGGATGTCATGGCACGGGCACCGCTCATACACGGGATGTCATGGCACGGGCACCGCTCATACACGGGATGTCATGGCACGGGCACCGCTCATACACGGGGATGTCATGGCACGGGCACCGCTCATACACGGGATGTCATGTCACGGGCACCCCTCATACACGGGATGTCATGGCACGGGCACCCCTCATACACGGGATGTCATGGCACGGGCACCGCTCATACACGGGGATGTCATGGCACGGGCACCGCTCATACACGGGATGTCATGGCACGGGCACCGCTCATACACGGGGATGTCATGGCACGGGCACCGCTCATACACGGGGATGTCATGGCACGGGCACCGCTCATACACGGGATGTCATGGCACGGGCACCGCTCATACACGGGATGTCATGGCACGGGCACCGCTCATACACGGGATGTCATGGCACGGGCACCGCTCATACACGGGGATGTCATGGCACGGGCACCCCTCGTACACGGGATGTCATGGCACGGGCACCGCTCATACACGGGGATGTCATGGCACAGGCACCCCTCATACACGGGATGTCATGGCACGGGCACCCCTCATACACGGATAACACGGGCACCCCTCATACTCGGGGATGTCATGGCACGGGCACCCCTCATACACGGGGATGTCATGGCACGGGCACCGCTCATACACGGGGATGTCATGGCACGGGCACCCCTCATACACGGGGATGTCATGGCACGGGCACCGCTCATACACGGGGATGTCATGGCACGGGCACCGCTCATACACGGGGATGCCATGGCACGGGCACCACTCATACACGGGGATGTCATTGCACGGGCACCGCTCATACAAGGGGATGTCATGGCACAGGCACCCCTCATACACGGGATGTCATGGCACGGGCACCCCTCATACACGGGATGGCACGGGCACCCCTCATACACGGGATGGCACGGGCACCCCTCATACTCGGGGATGTCATGGCACGGGCACCCCTCATACACGGGATGTCATGGCACGGGCACCGCTCATACACGGGGATGTCATGGCACGGGCACCCCTCATACACGGGATTTCATGGCATGGGCACCGCTCATACACGGGATGTCATGGCACGGGCACCCCTCATACACGGGATGGCATGGGCACCCCTCATACACGGGGATGTCATGGCACGGGCACCGCTCCTACAATTGATGACATGGCACGGGCACCGCTCATACACGGGATGGCAGAGCCCAGAAACGCTGAAAAAATTCCCAGACATCCCCTGTCTGACCTGGCCGACTTGACTTGTACTTATAACTGTCTATTGGAAATACATCTAGATAATAAGTAGAAGATCAAGTATGCCTGGAAGACTTCAAATTGTTACAATCTTTTCATATATATATTAATGTAATCCAAGTCTATATAGTCTGGTATATAGTTTTGTACACATATGTCATGTGCACAGCAAATCTTATCTGCATAATGGAAGCATACCATTATAATTATTATTATTACTATGCATTTCTCTACTATGCATACTATACTCTTTGTTTCTCCTTAGTTGCTTATTTTTTGTTTTGTTTTGTTTTTTTATCTACTTATTTATTTTCATTTTCTTTGTTTCTTCTATCTGTATTTCTATTTTCTGTCTTTCTTTTCTCTCTTTATTGTCCCATTTTTCTTTCTTTTTCCTACTCTCTCTTTCTTGCTTTTTTCTTTCATCTATTTGTTTTCCGTTTTATTTTTTTCTTTAATCTATCTATCTATCTATCCCTCCCCTCTGTCTCTTTTTTCTTGTCCCATTATTCTTTCTTGTCCCATTTACTTTCTCTTTCTTTTCCTCTACCTCATTTTTATTTGTTCTTGCTTCTTTCTTTCTTTCATTCTTTCTTTCTTTCTCTCTCCTCCATAATTTTTTCTTTCTTTCCTTTACTCTCTCTCTCTCCCTCTCTTTTTCTTTTCCTGTTTCATAATTTTTCTTTCTTTCTCTCTCTCCCTCCCTCTCTCTTCCTCTTCCTCTCTTCCACTATTTATCTCTCTCCCTCCCTCCCTCCCTCCCTCTCTCTTTATCTTCCTCTCTTTCATTATTTCCCTCTCCCTCCCTCTCTCTTTCTCTTCCTCTCTTTCATTGTTTTTCTTTCTTTCCTTCTCTCTCTCTCTCTCTCTCTCTCTCTCTCTCTCTCTCTCTCCTTCTCTTTTTCTTTTCCTCTTTCATAATTTTTCTTTCTTTCCTTCTCTCTCTCTCTCCCTCCCTCCCTCTCTCTTTCTCTTCCTCTCTTTCACTATTTCTCTCTTTCACTATTTCTCTCTCTCTCTCTCTCTCTCTCTCTCTCTCTCTCTCTCTCTCTCTCTCTCTCTCTCTCCCTCCCTCTTTATCTTCCTCTCTTTCATTATTTCCCTCTCCCTCCCTCTCTCTTTATCTTCCTCTCTTCAATTATTTCCCTCTCCCTCCCTCTCTCTTTCTCTTCCTCTCTTTCATTGTTTTTCTTTCTTTCCTTCTCCCTCTCTCTCCCTCCCTCTCTCTTTGTCTTCCTCTCTTTCATCATTTCACTCTCTCTCTCTCTCTCTCTCTCTCTCTCTCTCTCTCTCTCTCTCTCGCTCTCTCTCCCTCTCTTTTTCTTTTCCTCTTTCATAATTTTTCTTTCTTTCCTTCTCTCTCTCCCTACCTTTCTCTTTCTTTTCTCTTCCTCTCTTTCACTATTTATCTCTCTCTCCCTCCCTCCCTCTCTCTTTATCTCCCTCCCTTTCATTATTTCTCTCTCCCTCCCTCCCTCTCTCTTTCTCTTCCTTTCTTTCATTGTTTTTCTTTCTTTCCTTCTCCCTCTCTCTCTCTCCCTCTCTCTCTTTCTCTTCCTCTCTTTCATTATTCACTCTCTCTCTCTCTCTCTCTCTCTCTCTCTCTCTCTCTCCCTCTCTTTTTCTTTTCCTCTTTCATAATTTTTCTTTCTTTCCTTCTCTCTCTCCCTACCTTTCTCTTTCTTTTCTCTTCCTCTCTTTCACTATTTATCTCTCTCTCCCTCCCTCCCTCTCTCTTTATCTCCCTCCCTTTCATTATTTCTCTCTCCCTCCCTCCCTCTCTCTTTCTCTTCCTTTCTTTCATTGTTTTTCTTTCTTTCCTTCTCCCTCTCTCTCTCTCCCTCTCTCTCTTTCTCTTCCTCTCTTTCATTATTCACTCTCTCTCTCTCTCCCTCTCTCTCTCTCTCTCCCTCTCTTTTTCTTTTCCTCTTTCATAATTTTTCTTTCTTTCCTTCTCTCTCTCTCCCTCCCTCTCTCTTTATCTTCCTCTCTTTCATTATTTCTCTCCCTCTCTCTTTCTCTTCCTCTCTTTCATTGTTTTTCTTTCTTTCCTTCTCCCTCTCTCTCCCTCCCTCTCTCTTTCTCTTCCTCTCTTTCATTATTTCACACTCTCTCTCTTTCTCTCTCTCTCTCTCCCTCTCTCTCTCCCTCCCTCTTTCTCTTCCTCTCTTTTATTATTTCACTCTCTCTCCCTCCCTCTTTCTCTTCCTCTCTTTCATTATTTCACTCTCTCTCTCTCTCGCTCTCTCTCTCTCCCTCCCTCTTTCTCTTCCTCTCTTTCATTATTTCACTCTCTCTCTCTCTCTCTCTCTCTCTCTCTCTCTCTCTCACTATATAGTTTTGTACACATATGTCATGTGCACAGCAAATCTTATCTGCATAATGGAAGCATACCATTATTATTATTATTATTATTATTATTATTACTATGCATCTCTCTACTATGCATACTATACTCTTTGTTTCTCCTTAATTGCTTATTTTTTTTTATCTACTTATTTATTTTCATTTTCTTTGTTTCTTCTATCTGTATTTCTATTTTCTGCCTTTCTTTTCTCTCTTTCTTGTCCCATTTACTTTCTCTTTCTTTTCCTCTACCTCATTTTATTTGTTCTTGCTTCTTTCTTTCATTCTTTCTTTCTTTCTCTCTCCTTCATAATTTTTCTTTCTTTCCTTCTCTCTCTCTCTCTCTCTCTCTCTCTCTCTCTCTCTCTCTCTCTCTCTCTCTCTCTCCCTCTCTTTTTCTTTTCCTCTTTCATAATTTTTCTTTCTTTCCTTCTCTCTCTCTCCCTCCCTCTCTCTTTCTCTTCCTCTCTTTCACTATTTCTCTCTCTCTCTCCCTCCCTCTCTCTTTATATTCCTCTCTTTCATTATTTCTCTCTCCCTCCCTCTCTCTTTATCTTCCTCTCTTTCATTATTTCCCTCTCCCTCCCTCCCTCCCTCTCTCTTTCTCTTCCTCTCTTTCATTGTTTTTCTTTCTTTCCTTCTCCCTCTCTCTCCCTCCCTCTCTCTTTCTCTTCCTCTCTTTCATTATTTCACTCTCTCTCTCTCTCTCTCTCTCTCTCTCTCCCTTCCTCTTTCTCTTCCTCTCTTTCATTATTTCTCTCTCTCTCTCTCTCTCTCCCTCCCTCTTTCTCTTCCTCTCTTTCATTATTTCACTCTCTCTCTCTGTCTCTCTCTCTCACTCTCCCTCTCTCTTTTTCTTCCTATCTTTCATTATTTCACACCCTCTCTCTCTCTCTTTCCCTCCCTCTCTCTTTCTCTTTCTCTTCCTCTCTTTCATTATTTCACTCTCTCTCGCTCTCTCTCTCTCTCTCTCTCTCTCTCCCTCCCTCTTTCTCTTCCTCTCTTTCATTATTTCACTCTCTCTCTGTCTCTCTCTCTCTGTCTGTCTCTCTCTCTCTCTTTCTCTCTCTCCCTCTCTCTCTCTCTCTCCCTCCCTCTCTCTTTCTCTTCCCCTCTTTCATTAATTTCTTTCTTCCTTTCTTTTTGCTTGGTAAATTCCATGTGCGTACGATAGGTTCATCTGGTTCTGCTAATGTGTCTGTCATCTTAATTGGAAAAATAGTGCCGCATGCGCCACTAATCTTGTCTTCAAATTTGATGGAATCAGTGACATATGCTTTACATACAGATCTTTAAATACAGATATTTACATACAGATCTTTAAAAGTATAACCAGAATGATATTTATTGCAAAGAAGACAATCCTCTCCGGAGAAAGAAAATTCACACAGATAAATGTTCCTCATTAATGGGGACCTAATAAGGGCAAATATAGTAAAAATGAAGCTGGCGTATAACATTTCCAGTCACAGACATCTATAAGCAGCGCAGAACTGTTTCAGTCTGAATCATTGGTAAATATCGACTTTACTATTGTCATCTTTTCAGAAGTACCCATTTTCCTGTGCTTTCTGACTTCTGCAGTGACATCACATTGATAGCGCTGTCATCACAGACAAATTGCAAAATCTAAATGAATTCTAAACATAATGCGTAATATACAGTATGTACTTATAATGCACTCAGAAAGTCTTCAGACCCCTCCACTTTTTCTTATTTAGTGTTTAACCCCTTCAGGACCAAGCGCATTTTGGCCTTAAGGACCAGAGCGTTTTTTGCACATCTGACCACTGTCACTTTAAACATTAATAACTCTGGAATGCTTTTAGTTATCATTCTGATTCCGAGATTGTTTTTTCGTGACATATTCTACTTTAACTTAGTGGTAAAATTTTATGGTAACTTGCATCCTTTCCTTGTGAAAAATCCTAAAATTTTATGAAAAATTTGAAAATTTAGCATTTTTCTAACTTTGAAGCTCTCTGCTTGTAAGGAAAATGTATATTACAAATAAAAAATGTTTTATTCACATATACAATATGTCTACTTTATGTCTGCATCATAAAAGTGACGAGTTTTTACTTTTGGAAGACACCAGAGGGCTTCAAAGTTCAGCAGCAATTTTCCAATTTTTCACAAAATTTTCAAACTCACTATTTTTCAGGGACCAGTTCAGGTTTGAAGTGGATTTGAAGGGTCTTCATATTAGAAATACCCCACAAAAGATCCCATTATAAAAACTGCACCCCCCAAAGTATTCAAAATGACATTCAGTCATCATTTTAACCCTTTAGGTGTTTCATAGGAATAGAAGCAAAGTGAAGGAGAAAATTCACAATCTTCATTTTTTACACTCGCATGTTCTTCTAGACCCAATTTTTGAATTTTTACAAGGGGTAAAAGGAGAAAATGTATACTTATATTTGTAGCCCAATTTCTCTCGAGTAAGCACATACCTCATATGTCTATGTAAAGTGTTCGGCGGGCGCAGTAGAGGGCTCAGAAGGGAAAGAGCAACAAGGGGATTTTGGAGAGTACGTTTTTCTGAAATGGTTTTTGGGGGGCATGTTGCATTTAGGAAGCCCCTATGGTGCCAGAACAGCAAAAAACTCTCACATGGCATACCATTTTGGAAACTAGACCCCTTGAGGAACATAACGAGGAATAAAGTGAGCCTTAATACCCCACAGGTGTTTCACGACTTTTGCATATGTAAAAAAAAAATTATTTTTTTTCACTAAAATGTGTTTACCCCCAAATTTCACATTTTTCCAAGGGTTAATAGCAGGAAATAC
Source organism: Hyla sarda (assembly GCF_029499605.1). Lineage (NCBI taxonomy): Eukaryota > Metazoa > Chordata > Amphibia > Anura > Hylidae > Hyla > Hyla sarda. The sequence goes on along the minus strand of NC_079193.1, from coordinate 143,588,390 downwards.
CCCCCAATATTTGTAACCCCTTCTCTTCTGAGTATGGAGGTACCCCATAAGTTGACCTGAAGTGCACTATGGGCGAACTACAATGCTCAGAAGAGAAGGAGTCATATTTGGCTTTTTGAGAGCAAATTTTGCTCGGGGGGCATGTCTCATTTAGGAAGCCCCTATGGTGCCAGAACAGCAAAAAAAAAACACATGGCATACCATTTTGGAAACTAGACCCCTTGAGGAATGTAATAAGGAATAAAGTGAGCCTTATTACCCCACAGGTGTTTCACGACTTTTGCATATGTAAAAAATAAATAAAAATTTTCCACTAAAATGTGTGTTTCCCCCCAAATTTCAAATTTTTGCAAGGGTTAATAGCAGGAAATACCCCCCAATATTTGTAACCCCTTCTCTTCTGAGTATGGAGGTACCCCATAAGTTGACCAGAAGTGCACTATGGGCGAACTACAATGCTCAGAAGAGAAGGAGTCATATTTGGCTTTTTGAGAGCAAATTTTGCTCGGGGGGCATATCGCATTTAGGAAGCCCCTCTGGTGCCAGAACAGCAAAAAAAAAACACATGGCATACCATTTTGGAAACGAGACCCCTTGAGGAACGTAACAAGGGGTACAGTGAGCATTTGCCCCCCACTGGTGTCTGATAGATGTTTGGAACAGTGGGCTGTACAAGTTTTCATTTTCACGGACCACTGTTCCGAAGATCCGTCAGACACCTTGTGGGGGGTAAATTCTCTCTGCACCCCTCATTACATTCCGTGAGGGGTGTCGTTTCCGAAATGGGGTCACATGTGGGGTTTTGTTTTTTTTGCGTTTGTCAAAACCGCTGTAACAATCAGCCACCCCTGTGCAAATCACCTCAAATGTACATGGTGCGCTCTCCCTTCTGGGCCTTGTTGTGCGCCCCCAGAGCACTTTGCGCCCACATATGGGGTATCTCTGTAGTCGGGAGGAATTGCGTTACAAATTTTGGGGGGCTTTTTTCCCTTTTACCTCTTGTGAAAATGTAAAGTATAGGGCAACATCAGCATGTTAGTTTAAAAAATTAAATTTTTTTACACTAACATTCTGGTGTAGACCCCAACATTTCCTTTTCATGAAGGGTTAAAGAAGAAAAAGCCCCCCAAACCTTATAACGTAATTTCTCCCGAGTACGGCGATACCCCATATGTCGCCCTAAACTGTTGCCTTGAAATACGACAGGGCTCCAAAGTGAGAGCGCCATGCGCATTTGAGGCCTAAATTAGGGATTTGCATAGGGGTGGACATAGGGGTATTCTACGCCAGTGATTCCCAAACAGGGTGCCTCCAGCTGTTGCAAAACTCCCAGCATGCGTGGACAGTCAACGGCTGTCCGGCAATACTGGGAGTTGTTGTTTTTCAACAGCTGGAGGCTCTGCTTTGGAAACAGTGGCGTACCGGACGTTCTTATTGGGGGAGGGGGGCTGTGTAGGGGTATGTGTATATGTAGTGTTTTTAACTTTTTATTTTATTTTGTGTTAGTGTAGTGTAGTGTTTTTAGGGTACAGTCACATGGGCGGGGGATTACAGCGAGTTTCCCGGCGCATAATTTGCTGCATCTCAAAATGCGAGAAACTCACTGTAAAAGCCTCGCCCATGTGAATGTACCCTGTACATTCACGGGGGCGGGGGGGGGGGGGGGGGTGCACCAGCTGTTGCAAAACCACAACTCCCAGCATGCATGGTCTGTTAGTGCATGCTGGGAGTTATAGTTTTGCAACAGCTGGAGGCACACAGGTTAGGAAACACTGAGTTAGAAACAGACAATGTTTCCCAACCAGTGTGTCTCCAGTTGTTGCAAAACTACAACTCCCAGCATGCCCAGACAGCTGAAGGGCATGCTGGGAGTTGTAGTTCGGCAACATCTGAAGGGCCAGATGTTGCTGAACTAAAACTCCCAGCATGCCTGGACAGTCAGTGCATGCTGGGAGTTGTAGTTTTGCAACAGCTGGAAGAGCACAGATTGGAGACCATTATACAATGGTCTCCAAACTGGGGCCCTCCAGATGTTGCAAAACTACAACTCCCAGCATGCCCAGACAGCCAAAGGCTGTCTAGGCATGCTGGGAGTTGTAGTTTTCAGACTCCTAGAAGCAGCAGTGAAGATCTTCACTGCTGCTTCTGAGGACCATGTACTTACCTGCCGGTCCCGTCGCTGCTCGTCCACGTGGCCGGTCCTGCCGCTGCTCCTCGGTCCCGCCAGGTAAGTCCGCCGGTCCCCTGATGTTCCCCTCCTATGCCACAGGTCCCCGCGAGCCCCCGCAGCCATCGTCCCCCGTTCTGCCCGACTTCCAGGGGCGGGCAGTGCGGGGGATCTGAACTTTCACCCCAGATCACTGTGATTGGTCCACAGGGACCAATCACAGTGATCGCTGACCAGGACCATCAATGGATGGTCCTGGGGGTGAAGCAGAAGTTGTCCCCTGCTGGAAACAGCGGGACTTCTGCCAGTTAACCCGTGCGATGCTGCGCATCGCCGGGTTAACTGAATGTCATTTATAAACGCCGGGATGCGCGAACGCACTGCACAACCCGGCGTTTATATATGACATTCTGCGGGAAGGGGTTAAATCTTTTGCTAAAAGGAAAAAAATATTCAGTCGGGCTGTTCGGGACCACCGTGGTGAAATCGCGGTGGTCCTGAACAGCCCGACTGAACAGCCGGGTTAGTGTCACTTTCGCTTCAGACGCGGCGGTCAGCTTTGATCGCCGCGTCTGAAGGGTTAATACAGGGCATCACCACGATCAGTGATGTCCTGTATTAGCCGCGAGTCCCGGCCGTTGATGGCTGCAGGTACCGCCGCGATAGGGGTGTATTCGCCGTATAAGACTTTCTGGCACCAGCTTATTTGAAAAAATCTTTTTTTCTACTGGAGTACCCCTTTAATGCCATTCAAGTGAAACTGATGAGCTGTTCACCCCCAATAAACCCAATATACTGGGTTATAGTGCAGGTGAACAGCAATAAAATGAGTCACTGTCGTGAATTGATGAAGTATTGCAGGAGTTATAAGTCTTCATACTTCTACTTCTATTTCACAGCTCTGCGCAATGGAGGTGGGGAGCTGGCTTGCCGTGCTCCCCTGCCTCCTCAAAATTCCCCACTCTACCCGCCCCTCTTATGAATATGCAAAACTATTCACTATCATGTTGCTAGGACATGAGAGCCTATGCTCTGCCCTGAGCAAAGCACAGGAAAACAGAGCACGGGCACCAGCAGTTTTACAAATTCATAAGGCTAAGTTTCCACACAGGTTTTGGTTTGGCGATTTTTGGAAAACTGCCATTGCAGTTTTTGAGCCAAAGCCAGAAAAGGATCCAAAAGGAATGAGAAATATGAAGGAAGGACTTACTTCTCCTCCCTTATGGATCCACTTCTGACTTTGGCTCAAAAACTGCTGAGGCAGTTTTAAACAAAACGCCAAAAAAAATAAAAAATAACCTCTATGAAAACCTAGCGTAAGAGGGACAGGCAGTGCAGGGAATATTGAGAAGACAGGGGAGCGCGGCAATCCAGCTCCCTGCCTCTATTGCACAGAGCCGCGCAATAGAACTATAAGAATAGAAACATATAACTCCTGCAATACTTCATCAATTCATGTAAGTGACCCCTTATTGTAATGCTGTTCACTTACACTATAACCCAGTATATTGATGTTAGTGTGAGTGAACAGCCTGTCAGTTTTGCTTTAAAAGTGAATGGGCTATTTAGCTTTACTTGCAGAAGAGAGGTTGAACAGTCCACAGTGGTGCTAACAATGGTAAGACAGGAAATCTTTTAGGTAAAGCAAATCACAATGGACTCCTACTTTAAACATAGCTGTAAGATGGGACCACTATTGTTGGGACAGAGTGAAGAGCAGAAAGTATAAAGCCAGCTTTAAATATGCATTTCTCCATAGTTATACCTGCACTGTTCTATATAGTAGCATTCCATCAGCCTGGGAGGCACTATTACTCTGCAGCTATTTAAAGGCAGTGTCAGAGCTGTGTTTATCTTTATGACGTGTAGCAGGCAGTAGAATTGCTCCGATTGTTTGTGCTTCTTTGTGCTAGATTGGCAGCAGGTAAATGAAACACTACAAGTGAAAAGGTTGGGTACAGAGGAGCTTCTGTGTCTTTGTTAAAGGATTTCTTAGGCATAATATGGCTGTCAAGCACCACTGACAAGAATTAGAAATAAACATTAAATAAACAGTATAGGTAAATATTACATAGTAGACAAACATTGTAAATAAATCATGTGTCTTATATAATATGATCGAAGTAGAAACAATACTGAGGAGATTAATTATACATCAAAAATTAGTTCAGAGATGGCCATACAAATGATATGATTGTCAGAGAACACTCCTAAAAGAGTGGTCACCCATTACCATTTTAAATTGAATGTGGGTCTCCAGGCTGCTCCAAACAGAAGATGGGAAATAGGCAGAAGTGGAACTAGAGTGTTGTGGGTCCCAGGGCAAATTCTGGCCCCCTATGGTTGCAGGCCTCTTCACATTGCTCCCATATAGTGGCAAGCCTCATTACATCGCCCCAGTGTAGTAGAAGACCCTGTTACGTTGCACCCATATTGCCTAATGTAAGAGAAAAAACCACTAATCACTTCTTCATTATTCTCCCATAGCTCCCAGCACTCTTCTCCCCGTGGCTCCACTCCTGTGCAGACAGCATCATACAGATAAACTGCCCACACAGGAGGAAACCCTGAAATGACAGGAGGGAGTAGCTGGCTCTTGACACATTTGCCACTGCAGCATATGCTCAACTCTGTGTGCGTCTTAAAGGCGCATACACTGTTGAAAGCTCTGCTTGCTCGGTAATTGGTTATTGGACCTAGTTGTTATGTCCCTGGAAACAGGAACTGGGCATGTTGAACATCAATAGGTATTTAGCAGCAGCTTATCTTCCTCTCCCCATTAAAATAAACATGCAAGTAAGGCCAAGTCGTGCGTGCATAGGTTTTTAGGTGGTCAACCAACATCAATTTTGTATGTCAAACACAGATTTTGGCCACTTTTACACAGCAGCATTAAGATCAGTATTTTGCATCAGTATTTCTAAGCAAAAGCTAGGCGTTGGTCCAAAAGTAGGTACAAAGCTTTACATTATACTCGTCACTGTATGTTGCACCCATGATTTCGTCTTATAAATAATCTCAATTTCCCAGAATTACATGACATTAATATAATACATGTATGTCATACAAGGGAAGGGGTTCCATCTAGAGATTTTCTATGTCCCATTACCAGTCTTGATTCCAATTGGGTTTTTTGTTGCACTAGCTGGCATTGGTTAGAATTTGCTAGGTTTTCATTATCTTTGTGTAATAATAGCATGGACTTTTAAATTAAATGATGTAAAAATAGTCCACAATGAGAGATCACTGGATCCTTTTTATGCTTCTTAAGGAACCTGCAGGACTTCTCCCTTTGCCGCAAAGTGGCCTGGAGTTACCAATGGACAGCTAATGTGTCTTCAATATGGATTATTTATTTGAAATTTTTTTTTTTTGTTAAGCTATGCATTTCAGGGTGCATAACCCCTTTATTAAGCTATAGACAGTACACAATTAAAGGGTTATACAGCAGGCAATGTGCAGCTTTGTATCCACAGGTCATTTTGCGCTCAAGGTAGAAGTCCTGCAGGTTTCGCAAAGGAGCCATATGAGGAATACAGTGACTTCTTTTTCTGATGTTTCTACCCTACCCTTAGTTTACAACCATGGCTAGACTTCTGGACCCCAGCTGGGCCATTATCTAAAAACCAACACACTGTTGTGCTGTGTCTATACCAACATAACTTCTGTAGGTGAGTGTGCATATTCCACCGCTAGCGAGTAAGGCTTCAGTTTAAACTCCATCACCATATGAGCACCTATCTCTTTCTATATTCTTTTCCTACATGACATTATCTTTGTTTAATAATAAAAAGAAGAGTTATGAAGTGTTATGATGATGGAGTTATGATGATGGATCTGACTAAAATCAATCATCATTTCATATCCTTGGATTCCCTGATTCCAACTTTTTTTGCTGCTATTCCTGTCCTGGAACTAATTGTTCTTTACAATTCTAAAAATAAAATAATACTAACAATTATTGCAAATATTCGTCAGACGTTGGTGCCTTGATAAGAAAAAGCCATCCTTCTTCCCCAAATGGTAGCTATTGGGAGAGGGTCTGGCAGAAACCAATAATGGATATTGGCAGGATCTGCTGGCAAAAACTTTAAATTTAAGGAGCTTTTTATTGTCCATAAGGATCCTTCACTTCAGCTTGCAGTATTAACTTTCTGTAGATTATAAGAAATGGAAAACCTATGGTCAGTATAAAAATAATTTTTTTATATCATTGCATATCCTTGGATGCCCTGATTCCAACTTTTTTTTGCTGCTATTCCTGCAATACAAGGATTTTCTTCCTAAATAGTTGACTATGTTCACTTTCAGATGAGCAGGAACTTAACTTCAAAAAGAGGTGCAAAGGCTGGGTACAGTGGGTGTAAATCTGATTTATGCCCCCTCAGCCTCATATTCACTCACCCCTGATTCTGATTCAAGCATTCTTAGCTGAATATTAACACCCCCTGAGTCTAGCATCTCACCCATCACAAGAAAAGGGGGGTTGGTAACAAAATAAACAGCATTGGACCATCTCAGTCAGGTCTTTTTTTTTTTTATAAAAGGTCGGTAAACCATGTAGGTTCTACTGTTATGTACAGGACATTTGAAACTATGGCCCTTTACACCCCTTTAACCTCTTAAGGACTAAGTCCATTTTCACCTCAAGGACCAGGCCATTTTTAGCTTTTGCAATTTCATTTTTTCCACCTCCCCTTCTATAAATCATAACGCTTTCTATTTTGCACCTACAGATCCCTTTTAAGGGCTTGTTTTTTGCACCACCAATTGTACTATGTAATGACATCAATCTTTTAATAACAAAATCTACCACAAAACCCCAAAAATATATATTTGTGGGGTGAAATAAAAAAAAAATACGCCAATTTGTAACTTTTGAGGGTTTCCGTTTCTACACAGTGCAATTTCCAGTAAAAATGACACCTGATCTTTAATCTGTAGGTCCATATAGTCACAAGGATACCCAATTTATGTAGGTTATATTTTATGTTACTACTTAAAAAAAAATCCTAACTACATGTACCAAAATTTGTATGTTTAAAATTGTGATCTTCTGACCCCTATAACTTTTTTATTTTTCCGTATACGGGTGTATATGAGGGCTCAATTTTTGTGCCGTGGTCTGTAGTTTTTATCAGTATCATTTTTGTTTTAATGGGACTTTTTGATCGCTTTTTATTAATATTTTTATGGTATATAAAGTGACCAAAAATGCACAATTTTGGACTTTAGTATTTTTTACGTATACGCCATCAACCGTGTGGTTTAGCTAACCTTATATATTAATAGTTCTGACATTTACACAAGCCGCTATACCACATATGATTATTTTTATTTTTTATTACATTATTTTATTTAAAAAATGGCAAAATTGGGGGTGATTTGAACTTTTATTAGGGAATGGGTTAATTCACTTTTATTAACTTTTTTTTACACTTTTTTTTTTAAGCCCTCACAGGGGGCTACAACATGCAACCTTCTGATTGCATATACTGATCAGTGCTATGCCATAGCAAAGCATTGATCAGTGTAACCGGCGATCTGTTGCTCTAGCCTGCTGTACAGGCTAGGAGCAGCAGATTGCCGAACGGACGACAAAGAGGCAGGTGAGGACCCTCTCATTGTCCGGTAAGCTGATCGGGACATTGCGATTATGTCGCTATACTCACAATCAGCTCCGCTGTGCTGCCGGGATACTTTCACTTTCTTTTTAGACGCGGCATCTTAAGGGTTAATGCCTGGCATCGGCCCGATCGACGGTGCCCAGCATTAGCCGTGGGTCCCGGCTGCCCATAGCAACCGGGGCCCATGGGGTTTAACCCGCTCTCCGCTGGTGAGAACAGTTTAAACCCTGTTAACGGGACCAGGGCATAGAGGTACGCCCTTGGTCCTTAAGTGCCAGTGTCCGAAGGCGTACCTGTACACACTTGGTCCTTAAGGGGTTAAAGGGGCACTCCAGTGGAAAAAAATATTTTCAAATCAACTGGTGCCAGAAAGTTACACAGATTTGTAAATTACTTATATTTTAAAAAAAATTGTCCTTCCAGTACTTATCAGCTGCTGTATGCTCCAGAGAAAGTTGTGTAGTTCTTTACAGTCTGACCACAGTCCTCTCTGCTGACACCTCTGTCCATGTCAGGAACTGTCCAGAGCAGAAGAGGTTTGCTATGGGGATTTGCTTCTACTCTGGACAGTTCCTGACATAGACGGAGGTGTCAGCAGAGAACACTTAAGTCAGAACTACACATCTTTATCTGTAGTATACAGCATCTGATAAGTACTGGAAGGATTAACATTTTTAAAGAGAAGTAATTTACAAATCTGCTTAACTTTCTGGCACCACTTAATTTGAAAACATTTGTTTTCAACTTGTTTTCCACCGGAGTACCCCTTTAATTTTTTATATTTACTATTTGATAATTCTTCTATGCTTTCTGCCAAACTCCCTTTTATGGTTCAATGAAGGGAAGATTTGAATATCACATTATCTCTAACACAGTGGTATAAAACATATTCTACTCTCAGTAAGCGTAGTGGGCTGGTGGCACTGATGGAATATGCCTTGAAAATCATACATAGGACAAACTTTGTACCAACTAGACTGCACACCATCTTCCCTATGGTTTATTGTGCTTCCAAAGATGTAAAGACTCAAGTTCTCTGCTCCACATATCATGGTCTTGTCATGTAGCTATTTGATTCTGGGCTATTATAGTGTCCCTAATATAGTGACTTCTCCTTCTGGATGACAAGCCCCAGCATATCACAGGCAATATCCCCAGGCAGAACTAGAGATTATTGCATCCTTGTACCCAAAGAACCAGGTAACACCAGTCTTCAGGTATAAAATCAGAACCCTTTATTGTGGAACAAGTGTCTTCTTTTATAGAAAGGACATCACAGGGGGAAGGGTCAGTAAGGACAATACAGGTGACAGTGAGTCTGGGAGATAATCCAATAAAGGTGATTAGCTCTCCCTATACAGTGCCTTGAGTGCAAAAGGTGGAGGTGTGCAGAAGTCGGACTGTGTGTAAAATGGAGAAGCATGTGTAGAATTAGTGTATTGTACAAATGGTGAACCGTGTGCAAAAAGTGGACCGTGTACAAAATGTGAACCATGTGCAAAAGGGGTATTGTGTGCAAAAGGTAGACCATGTTCAAAAGAGTGTATTGTGCACAGAAAGTGTATGAAAACAGTAAATAAAAGTATTTTAACTCTGAGCTTTATGTCACTGAACAACATCAACTGAGAGGTACAAATAGTGATGTCCTAAAGTCCATCCAAGAAGGTAGGATCCGTCACACCCGCAACCTGTACTAAATCCTGGCTTTTTATACAACAGTGACATGCTCTAGATCATGTACCATGCCTACTAAAACAGATTCTAGCCATGGTCAAGACCCATCTGCGGCTGAAGCACTCTGGTAAGCAAAATGGTGACAGCCATGTTAGATCAAAACCTCCCGTTGCCACACACATTGAGACCACAGATAAATATGGAGGTGCCTGTATCCATGTTGAAAGAGATCAGTGCAACTCTCCTGCATGCAAGCCATGCCTGCAGGCTTCCTTAACCGGAAAAATAGAGGAAATTCAGATCGATATGGGACTTCTAAGACAGGATTTCCAGAACCTCAGAGACTGGGTCACTCAGGCTTAAACTCGGGTCTTCACACTGGAAAAGACTGTTCCTCCTATTCCAGAATCTTTCAGCTTATTTCAGACTCAGGTGGAACAAGAAAAGCAGAAAACATTTCTGGAAAATCAGCTGCGCCAAAACAATATTAGGGTCATAGGACTACCCGAGTGGATGGTAGGTCTTTACCCTGGTGCTTTTGTTGAATCCTGGATCAAAGAATTGTTCCCTTATGTTCATTTCTTTCCTGCATTTTTTCAGTTGAGAGGGCGCATCTAGAACCTGCAAGACCACCAGCATCTGGAGCTCCTATGCGGCTTCTCCTGGCATCCATGCTGAACTGCAACAACTGTGATCTGATCCTTTGGTTTTCTCACATACACAAGTCCTCATGTTATGCAAAAGACTCATCTTACACTGGATAGAGCTAAATTTCTGTCAAGGCCCTGGGTTCAGTGATCCAATCATTTCTTCTATACCTATTTTTAGTAAAGTTTCAGTCCTGGTGAATAGTTTGATAACAATACACAATACACTGGCCTATCTGGTTAGCATGGTCTAAAATAATGCAAGCCTTTACTCTTTATCCCATCTACAAGGATCTGGACTTCATTCTCCCATGCACCCAGGTTGGGTCTGCAGAGTAGTTGCTAACTGGTGGAGGTGGCATTATAGAAGAAGAATAAACAAGCCAAGGGTCAATTTGAGTCTGAATATATGACACATTCAAAACAAAATCCAATATCCGAAACAGCAGAAGACTAAGCAGTCGACAGTCAAACAATTCAAGCTCAGTATCAGTAGAACAAGCTAAGGTAAATCTAGAAGAATAATCAGACACTAGCAGGGTCAGTAATAACAAGCCATAGGTGTTCCAGACACAATAAAGGGCAAAAAGGAAGGGACATAACAAACTCAAGTAGAGGGCCAAGCTCACAGTTGTCTGCACTAACCTAGTCCCTGGTCGGTCCACTGACCAAGCCTCCTGATTGGCAGTGCACTTGGATCTGGCTATTGGTTGCTTGACAAACTCCTGAGATTGGACAAAGGGCTGCTCACAATGTACAGATGACGCTCGGCCTTTCTACCAGCACAAGGATTGAGCTGGTTACTTAAAGAAGCTGCAGTTGCATGGACATATATATTAATATAGTTCACATATACTAAACAACAGTGAATTCCATTAGTTCTCACTTGCCATTAGTCCTCACTGATCATGGCACCAGGTGCATAGCTTGTAAATGAGAAAGCTATAATACACTGTGATGAACCACTGTGTAAGATGAACCATGTATATGTGTAAGAATTGTTTATTTATACATGAATCTAACTTTATTTTAATAAAACCCCAAATAACAGGAAAAAAAAGGACTAGGATTGTTCTATTATACTAGCTACACTCATCATCAAGTAATAGGTAAAAGGATTTTTATACCAATATGCAATACTTTTTCTTTTTACTGATACTGAGAGTTGTAGTCTATCAACATCTGGAAATTGTCAGGTCTAAAGATCTGTATTGTTACCGTTACCAAGAAATATAAGCAAAATGAAACATTTTTTATTCTATCGCTCATTAATATTGCTGCCAGGTGCAATATTTCACAAAAGTGAAACAGCTATATACTGCAAAACATGACATTCAATAATTAAGTGTCAATGTAACCGGCATAGAAACATCTGCACCCAGGACCTTATTTGGAATGGTTTTCTCCTGTTTCGCTGCTTTGTCCAACTTTTTTGTCTGACTTCTCCCCTATGTTCTAATTCATGTTGAATAGGTCTATTGGGACCTAAATGACACAAAACAAAAAGTAAACATGCCATTGCAGACAAAACAAACGGAACAGCTGGATTCTGTTTGTAAGCCTAATTTCTTCTCTACTTCTGCAAAGTAATTTGACCTCCCAGGGTCACATACGATGTTTGTTGTTATTGTGAGTATAAGTAGGTTTATATTAGTTTTTGTCTTAATATGGCCTATTCACTATGAACGCTTTGACACAATCAGTGGTGAAGATATCTGCTTAAATATTATGAATAGACCGTGAAGAGCAAAAGTAGTTGTTCAAAGTGATCTACAAACAATGGAGGCTGCACTTATTTCTAGTAAATGAAGCTGAGATTTTAATATATTTTCCTTATTAGACAACTTTGTTCAGTTCAGTACTGAGTAAATTATGCAGTGGACCATAAAAATAACAACCTAGTTGTTTCACTGCATTACAACAAAGAGGCTCATTTGAATGATGTCAAAAGGGTGACGGTATATTACCTAGTATCATTGTGTCCTACAGCTGTGCCTTGAATATTATACTGAATTGCGGCTGAAGAACATCATGTTCCAAGGGAAGCAGTGCTGAGCAAAGTGGGTGATGTGCTGAGTCAGATACCATTTAATCACAAGCTATGGAGACAACAAGAAATTAAAAGTTAACCCCTATCCACAGGATTGAGGATAACCAGCTGATTTATGGGGGTCAACCACTGGGACCTCCTGCCTGTCCTGAGAATCAAGGTCAGTTGTCCTCTAAGTTCATTTAGTGGCAGCATTTGGACCCCCACCAGTCAGTTATTTAGCTCCTATCTTGTGGATAGGGAATAACTTTTGATCTTGGGGTAACCCAGTGAAATTCATAAAATATTAGCATGTATGCAGGGCAAATCTTTTGCTTAACTGTAGACATCATTGTGCCTTTTAATTTTAGTGGGCCAATGTATGTCAAAGCAATGTTTATTTAGTATACGTTTGTCCAGGATTTTTTTTTTATAGAATATTGCAGCTCAAGTGTATTGAAAAAAAGTGGTCAACTGCAATAATCTATATAATTATAAAAATCTTAAACTGTGCTAAAGTACTTTTTGCGGAAGTATTTGGCCTATACATCTGTATAGGCATTCAGTTGTATATGTTGCAGGCGATAAGAAAACTGGTTCTCGCCAGACCTCTTGGCAATCATAAACCCTAGCCTTTCTCTGCAGCTCATTGGCCTCTCTTCTTATCTTATTTTGCTGAACAGGACCATAAAAAGGTAAGAGATATGTCTTCAGAAATGAGTGGTTCAACAGTGGAATAAAATAATTTGCAAGTGAACAGTCAGTTCTTGGACTTGATGTGGTGAGTCAGTAAAAATGGATAATCAAAATGAAAAGATCTGAAGTATGACAAAGGCAACATTTCAGTGGTTAGAGCATCACTAAAACAGCAAGTGTTATGGGGAGTTATTGGTATGCAGTGGTTAGAACTTACCAAAATTAGGAGAAAGATGTGCATCAGGATCAAAGGTTCTCCTGACTGGTCCAATTCCACAAAATATACCCTGTTCCAAATTATTATGCAAATTCAATTTTAGTGTCACAAAGATTAAATATTTTGTTTTTCAGTTGAACTCATGGATGGCATTGTGTCTTAGGGCTCTTTTGATCACTAAAAACAATATCGAACACCTGTGATAATTGGATTGCCAGGTGAGCCCAATTTAAGGAAAAACTACTTAAGGTGGGTATTCCACATTATTAAGCAGAGCACCATTTTTAAGCAATATGGTGAAGAAAAAGGATCTCTCTGCTGCCGAAAAGAGTGAAATAGTTCAATGCCTTGGACACGGTACGAAAACATTAGATATTTCATGAAAACTTAAGCGTGATCACTGCACTATTAAGAGATTTGTGGCTGATTCAGAGCACAGATAAAGGCACATTGAGGAAGATTTCTGCCGGATCCATGCTTTGGATCAAGAGAGCAGCTGCTAAAATACAATTACATAGCAGCAAACAGATATTTGAAGCTACTGGTGCCTTTGGAGTCCTCCAGATTCTTGCAACTGTGCATAAACCTATTCGGCCACCACTAACCAATGCTCACAAGCAAAAATGGCTTCATTTGGCAGAAAAATACATGAAGACTAATTAGTCTTCATGTATTTTTCTGCCAAATGCAGCCATTTCTGCTCCTGATGCCACCTCCTGGCTGTCTCATTCTGTCACTATATCTTCTCCTCATGCTGATGCCAGCTCCAGGCTGTCTCATTCTGCCACTATATGGTCTCCTCTTACTGCCACCAACCCCAGGCTGTATCATTCAGCCACTATATGGTCTACTCATGCTTCTGCCACCACCAGGCTGTGTCATTCAGCCACTATATGGTCTCCTCTTGCTGCCACCAACTCCAGGCTGTGTCATTCAGCCACTATATGGTCTCCTCTTGCGTCTGTCAACTCCAGGCTGTGCCATTCAGCCACTATATGGTCTACTCGTGCTCCTGCCACCTCCAGGCTGTGTCATTCAGCCACTATATGGTCTCCTCTTGCTGCCACCAACTCCAGGCTGTGTCATTCAGTCACCAGTTGTGACGGGGTTCAACACGTAAGGATTGTCACACAATCAACAGAGCAGGAGATGGGAGAACAGCACCAGGTTTATTGGCAGAGATCACAAAACAAAACATAATCCACACGATGAGGGGTGATCTGGAGTCTGGGCAAACAATGGGCAACAGAAGGGAACAATCACTGGACACCGGGGAAGGAACAAACTGCAGATCCCGGGATTCAGCTCCGGCTCCAATACTCCAATATATTGTCCACAGTCCACAAATAACAGCTCCACTTCTTGTGGTACCTTGTCTCCTGGGAGGTCCGGTCCTCACATCCGCTCCTCAGTTCACAGGGATCCACATCTAAATCCACAGATAACTCCAACACGATTCCTTGTTCCAGAGGGCCTCACCTCAGCCCCGGCTCCTCTATCCCAGCAATTCTCCAGATTCTGGGGCACAATCTCCAGGGCAGTGTTGTACTGGCAGCAACTCTTACCCCAGAGATCATCACAGCAACCGCAGGCTCTGTCCTCACATCAGGTCTTGTCTCTGCAACATCACACGCTCCCTTGAGTCCCACTCCCAGCTCTTTTAATCTCCCAGTCCCACTCCCAGTCTCTGGTAGGAGGGAAGGAGGGCACTGCCAGCGTCTCCAAAGTGTCTGCCCCAGACCTGAGGTGTTCAGCAGGAATAATTTACATCCCTTTGGTCAGTATCTCCCCATCTTCCTGTGTCCATCCAGCCCCCACCCAGACCATATGTGAACATCAGGAGTAATTTGCATTACTTTGCTCAGCATCTTCCTGTGTCCATCTTATGTCTAGACATATCAACCATGACAACAGATCACCCTGCCCCTCCCTAACACATAGAGAAATGACCTAAGTTACCTACAGAATAAATCTGAAACTCAGGAAGAATTATGAGGAATACTTTGGTGCCTGTGCACCATCACAACCTTTCCCCCCCCCTTACAACAAGGGAGCTGGCCAGGGGGTCTACACAGGCCTCTGGCCACCTCACTTACAGGTCACATTACTTCCTTAATTTCAGTACATGGTTATCAGTTCATTGTGTGAATACAAAGTCCATTATACATAGTCCATTATACACAGTCCATAGTCCATTATGCACAATCCATAGTCCATGAAGAAAGTCCACAGCACAATCGTATTCCAGTAAAGGGACGAGGTCTGGAGCCATCATCACAAGTACAAGAATTTCCAATATGGCTCCCAGAATCCATGTGAGAAGCTAAATCCATATTCCCTGATCAGGTGGCTTCCAGGTCATGCTATATGGTCTCCTCATGCTTCCGCCACCTCCAGGCTGTGTCATTAAGCCACTATATGGTCTCCTCATGCTGCCGCCACCTCCAGGCTGTGCCATTCAGCCACTGTATGGTGTCCTCTTGCTGCCGCCAATTCCAGGGTGTGTCATTCTGCCAGATTATGGTCTCCTCATGCTGTTTCCACCTCCAGGCTGTGTCACTGTGCCGCCATGTGGTCTCCTCATGCTGCTGGCATTAAATAAAACTTTTTAGGTTCATTTTTTGGAATCTTCAATTTAAATGTTAAAAAATATATTTAATCTTTTCAATTTTGACGCCCTATGGTCTCGTCAGGCGGTTGCCACCTCCAGGCTGGGTCATTCAGCCACTATATGGTCTCCTCTTGCTGCTGCCAACTCCATACTGTGTCAGTCAGGAACTATATGGTCTCCTCATGCTGCCACCACCTCCAGGCTGTGCCATTCAGCCACTATATGTTCTCCTCATGCTGCTGCCACCTCCAGACTGTCATTCAACCACTATATGGTCTCCTGTTGCTGCCGCCAACTCCAGGCTGTGTCATTCAGCCACTATATGGTCTCCTCTTGCTGCCTCCAACTCCAGGCTGTGCTTAATAATAGAAAAGATGACCTTTCATCAGGCGCTCGGAGGTCCAAGGAAGTCTCACAACCAGGTCATGGAGGTGGATACGAATTCAAGCTTTATTAGTATACAACAACGCGTTTCGGGGTTAGCATACCCCTTCTTCAGATTGACAGATTTGTACAATACAGTGCAACAGAGGGCTTTTTATACACACATTGATTGAAAAGCAAGATGGTGGCAGGGTCATAGGTTCAGGATGGGAGGTGCAGCAAAAGCAATAGAAATGTAGAAAAACTGGAAGCTAGATGTTTGGATTAAGTCTTGTACTTTTTACCTATACATAGGGATGGTAGTAACTTAAAAAGGAGAAAGGAAAAAGCTTTATTAAATAGTGTAAAAGAGAGATCTATGAGTTGATCCGGTTCACATACTGAGTGGAGGCTTGGTGCGCACCCACTATAAACATAGCCGTGCGTTCCACTGTGTGTAAACAACGGCCACATGTCACCGCTCTGTTTACAAACAGAGCGGAGATGCGGCGTGTAAGTAACCAGGGACGCGTCGCCAGGAAGCGCGTCCACTGCATATAAACAGCGGCCGCATGTCACCGCTCTGTTTGCAAACAGAGCGGAGACTCGGCATTTATGTTAGCAGGGACGCGTCGCTAGGGAGCGGGTCCCTGCAGATCTTACATTACAGAGCAAGCGCATGGTTTAGCGCTGCTCTGTATAAATTGGATGAAAGGAGTCTGTATGTTTGATGTAAACAGAAATGTTAGAGGAACAATTTGCATGGTATCTAGGAATAAATATAATGCATGAATATTTTAAAATAAATTAGGTTAAGAATTCAGTAATTTAAAAAGCATGAAAAAATATATAAAATATATAAAATACCTAGATAAGGGGTGTATATATAGATAAATAAATAAAGATTGCATAGATATATGGGCTAATAAAATAACAGAAACTGAATAATAATAAAGTATATGTAGATAAATAGGTATTGAAATATATTAATATATAGGGAATAGATATCTATAAATATATGAAGGAATTCATGTGTGTGAAAATATATAAAAAATACATATACAAATATAAAAATCTATAGATAAAAAAACACAATGATCCACAAATATGGGTAGCTCATAATAAGGAAAAAGGTTAAATGTAAATATAAATATAAATATCCGCATAGCCATTTTTTTTTCCTTATTATGAGCTACCCATATTTGTGGATCATTGTGTGTTTTTTTATCTATAGATTTTTATATTCGTATATGTATTTTTTATATATTTTCACACACATGAATTCCTTCATATATTTATAGATATCTATTCCCTATATATTAATATATTTCAATACCTATTTATCTACATATACTTTCATATTATTCAGTTTCTGTTATTTTATTAGCCCATATATCTATGCAATCTTTATTTATTTATCTATATATACACCCCTTATCTAGGTACTTTATATATTTTATATATTTTTTCATGCTTTTTAAATTACTGAATTCTTAACCTAATTTATTTTAAAATATTCATGCATTATATTTATTCCTAGATACCATGCAAACTGTTCCTCTAACATTTCTGTTTACATCAAACATACAGACTCCTTTCATCCAATTTATACAGAGCAGCACTAAACCATGCGCTTGCTCTGTAATGTAAGATCTGCAGGGACCCGCTCCCTAGCGACGCGTCCCTGCTAACATACATGCCGAGTCTCCGCTCTGTTTCCAAACAGAGCGGTGACATGCGGCCGCTGTTTATATGCAGTGGACGCGCTCCCTGGCGACGCATCCCTGGTTACTTACACGCCGCATCTCCGCTCTGTTTGTAAACAGAGCGGTGACATGCGGCCGTTGTTTACACACAGTGGAACGCACGGCTATGTTTATAGCGAGTGCGTACCAAGCCTCCACTCAGTATGTGAACCGGATCAACTCATAGATCTCTCTTTTACACTATTTAATAAAGCTTTTCCCTTTCTCCTTTTTAAGTTACTACCATCCCTATGTATAGGTAAAAAGTACAAGACTTAATCCAAACATCTAGCTTCCAGTTTTTCTACATTTCTATTGCTTTTGCTGCACCTCCCATCCTGAACCTATGACCCTGCCACCATCTTGCTTTTCAATCAATGTGTGTATAAAAAGCCCTCTGTTGCACTGTATTGTACAAATCTGTCAATCTAAAGAAGGGGTATGCTAACCCCGAAACGCGCTGTTGTATACTAATAAAGCTTGAATTCGTATCCACCTCCATGACCTGGTTGTGAGACTTCCTTGGACCTCCGAGCGCCTGATGAAAGGTCATCTTTTCTATTATTAAGCTCATCAACAGGATCTCCTTTTGGATCCATCCTGAAGACCTATAGGCTTGCACGGATTCCTTCATGATTACCTCAAACTGAGGTTATATGCGTATATACTATACGCTCCAGGTGAGCGGCCATCTATTAGACCCCTTAGTTTGGGTTTTTTTAAATATTTTTTAGGGTAATGCACTAGGCGCCTCTTTGGGCCCTTTCTCTTTTCTTCTGCTTACAAACTCCAGGCTGTGTCATTCTGCCAGATTATGGTCTCCTTATGCTGTTGCTACCTCCAGGCTGTGTCACTGTGGTCTCCTCATGCTGCTGGCACATTAAATAAAACTTTTTAGGTTCATCTTTTGGATCCGATCATCCAGCATGTGAAAAAAGTAAAAAAAATGTGAAATAAAAAAGTAAAAACATTTTAAAAATCCCCTCCCCCAATAAAAAGGTAAAACCTCAGTTTTCCCATTTTACCCCCAAAAAAGCGTTAAAAAAATTATTAATACACATATTTGGTATTACCGCATGCATAAAAGTCTGAACTATTAAAAAATATTGTTAATAATCCCGTATGGTGAACGGTGTAAATGTAAAAAAAAATTAAAAGTCCAAAATTGCTGCTTTTTTGTCACATTTTATTTAAAAAAAATTATAAAAAATTCATAAAAAGTTAAACCTGAGCAAAAGTGGTACCGATAAAAGGAAAATAAAAAGATCATGGTGCAAAAAAGGAGCCCTCATATCGCCCATATACAGAAAAATGAGAAAGTTATAGGTGGTCAAAATAGGGCAATTTCAAACATACTAATTTTTTTACCGTATATACTCGAGTATAAGCCGACCGAATACAAGCCGAGGCCCCTAATTTAACCCCAAAAACCCAGGAAAAGTTATTGACTCGAGTATAAGCCTAGGGTAGGAAATACATAATCCCCCCATGTCATCATCCAGACCCCTGTCATTAACACCCTCATCATCATCACCCTGTCATCATCCCCCCTTCATCATCATCACCTGTCATAATTTCCCCCTTCATCATCCCCCCCTTCATCATTACCCTGTCATCATCCCCCCTTCATCATCCCCCCTTCATCATTACTCTGTCATCATCCCCCCTTCATCATTACCCTGTCATCATCCCCCCTTCATCATTACCCTGTCATCATCCCCCCTTCATCATTACCCTGTCATCATCCCCCCTTCATCATTAACCTGTCATCATCCCACACCACCCCCTTCATCATCACCGCTTGTCAATGTCTGATTTAACAGTGGTCTTCAACCTGCGGACCTCCAGATGTTCTAAAACTACAACTCCCAGCATGCCTGGGCAGCCATCGGCTGTCCGGGCATGCTGGGAGTTGTAGTTTTGAAACATCTGGAGGTCCGCAGGTTGAAGACCACTGCCCGGGCCTTCATCGTCATCCATCCCCCTTTTAGTTTTGTACTCACCTCCGCTCGGCGGGACGTTAGAGTGAGCAGATCCGGGCCATCTGTGCTGCAGGGACCTTCCGGTGGGTGGGGATAGTCGTTCTGGGCTGTCAATCTTCACCGGGGGGGGCCTCTTCTCCGCGCTTCATGCCCGGCCCCGGAATAATGATGTTGCCTTGACGACGACGCACAGGGACGCAACGTCCCTGTGCGTCGTCGTCAAGGCAATGTCATTATTCCGGGCCCGAAGCACAGAGAAGAGGCCCCCCCCACGGTGAAGATGGACAGCTCAGAACGACTATCCCTCCCCACCGGACGGTCCTGCAGCACAGATGGCTCGGACCAGCTCACCCGAACATCCCGCCGAGCGGAGGTGAGTGCAAAACTAACGGGTGGATGGGGGGCTGGATGATGACGAAGGCCCGGGCAGTGGTCTTCAACCTGCAGACCTCCAGATGTTTCAGCCGATGGCTGTCCGGGCATGCTGGAAGTTGTAGTTTTGAAACATCTGGAGTTCCGCAGGTGGAAGACCACTGAGGGCGGAGAGTTCACACGAGTATAAGCCGAGGGGGGTGTTTTCAGTACGAAAAAATCGTGCTGAAAAACTCGGCTTATACTCGAGTATATACAGTAAAATTGTTTGAGATTTTTTTCATGCGGTACAATTATAGAAAAGCATATAACATGGGTATCATTTTAATCGTATTGACCCACAGAATAAAGAAAACAGGTATTTTTTACTGTAAAGTGTACAGCATGAAAACAAAACCTTCCAAAATTTGCTAAATTGTGGTTTTCTTTTCAATTTTCCCACATAAATAATATTTGTTTGGTTGCGCCGTACATTTTATGGTAAAATTAGTGATGTAATTAGTGATGCGAAAAACAAGCCCTCATATTGGTCTGTGGATGGAAATATAAAATAGTTTTGGTTTTTAGAAGGCGAGGAGGAAAAAACGAAAATGCTAAAATCAAATTGGTCTGGTCCTTAAAGGAGTAGTCCAGTGGTGACTTAGTGGTGAACAACTTATCCCCTATCTTAAGGGGGCCCCCTGCGATCTCCTGTACGGGGCCCCGACAGCCCGCGGGAAGGGGGCGTGTCAACCTCCGCACGAAGTGGCGGCCGACACGCCCCTCAATACAACTCTATGGCAGAGCCGGAGCGCTGCCTTCGGCAATCTCCGGCTCTGCCATAGAGATGTATTGAGGGGGCGTGTCGGCCGCTGCTTCGTGCGGGGGTCGACACCCGCTATCTGGGCCAAGAGTCGGGGCCCTGTACAGAGAGATCGCAGGGTCGGACCCCCCGCGATCTCAAACTTATCCCCTATCCTTAGGATAGGGGATACGTTTTTCACCACTGGACTACCCCTTTAAGGCCAAAATGGTCCTGGTCCTTAAGGGGTTAAAGAATTTATTTGCAAATTATGGTGGAAAATAAGTATATGGTCACTTGCAAACATGCATGATTTCTGGCTCTCACAGACCTGTAACTTCTTCTTTAAGAGTCTCCTCTGTCCTCCACTCATTACCTGTATTAATAGCACCTGTTTGAACTTGTTATCAGTATAAAAGACACCTGTCCACAACCTCAAACAGTCATACTCCAAACTCCACTATGACCAAGACCAAAGAGCTGTCGAAGGACACCAGAAGCAAAATTGTAGACCTGCACCATGCTGGGAAGACTGAATCTGCAATAGGCAAGCAGCTTAGTGTGAAGAAATCAACTGGGGGAGAAATTATTAGAAAATGGAAGACGTACAAGACCACTGATAATCTCCCTTGATCTGGTGCTCCACGCAAGATCTCACCCTGTGGTGTCAAAATGATCACAAAAACAGTAAGCAAAAATCCCAGAACCCCATGAGGGACCTATTGAATGACCTGCAGAGAGCTGGGACCAAAGTAACAAAGGCTACCATCAGTAACAGTCTACGCCACCAGGGACTCAAATCATGCAGAGCAAGACGTGTCCCCCTGCTTAAGCCAGTACACGTCCGGGCCTGTCTGAAGTTTGCTAGAGAGCATTTGGATGATACCTACTGTGAAGCATGGGAGTGGAAACATGCTTTTGGGCTGTTTTCTGCTAAGGGACCTGGACGACTGATTCGTGTAAAGGAAGGAATGAATGAGTGAGATTTTGAGTGAAAACCTCCTTCCATCAGCAAGGGCATTGAAGATGAAATGTGGCTGGGTTTTTCAGCATGACAATGATCCCAAACACACCGCCCAAGCAATGAAGGAGTGGCTTCGTAAGAGGCATTTCAAGGTCCTAGAGTGGCCAAGCAAATCTTCAGATCTCAACCCCATAGAAAACCTTTGGAGGGAGTTGAAAGTCTGTGTTGCCCAGCGACAGCCCCAAAACATCCCTGCTCTAGAGTAGATCTGCATGGAGGAATGGGACAAAATACCAGCAACAGTTTGTGAAAACCTTGGGAAGACTTACAGAAAATGCACAAAAGCAACAGAAGAAGGGGAAAGCACTTCAAGAGCAATATCACCTTATGCAAACAAAGCTGTCCACGGCGACCTCTGTCAAAGTCTCCTGCGGGGTGCACATATGGCAGTGGGAAGTATACAACATAAATGTAATAAAGAAAACATACGTGCACTCACCGCATTACAGAGACAGTCAAGCCTGGAGGTCCGGTGGCGAAGACGGGGTGCCGGATCTCGGCATTGGCGCTGGAGTGTGGCGCTCAGAGGCTACGCCGGCTGTTTCGCAGATAAATGCGTGCTTCTTCCGGCCGGAAGCACGCATCTATCAGCCGGCGTAGCCTCCGAGCGCCACACTTCAGCGCCGATGCCGAGATCCGACTTTCAGAAAATGTTTGACCTCTGTCATTGCCAACAAAGGGTATATAACAAAGTATTGAGATGAATTTTTGTTATTGACCAAATACTTATTTTCCACTATAATTTGCAAATAAATTCTTAAAAAATTAGACAATGTGATTTTATGGATTTTTTTCTCATTATGTCTCTCGTAGTTGAGGTATACCTATGATGGAAATTACAGGCCTCTCTCATCTTTTTAAGTGGGAGAACTTGCACAATTCGTGGCTGACTAAATACTTTTTTTTGCCCCACTGTGTGTGTATATATATATATATATATATATATATATGTATATACAGTGATCCCTCAACTTACAATGGCCTCAACATACAATATTTTCAACATACAATGGTCTTTTCTGGACCATTGTAACTTAAAATCAGACTCAACATACAATGCTACAGACAGTCCAGATGTGCGAAACATGTCACTGGCTGGAAGAACCTACCAATCGGAATGGGCATTTCACTGGTAAAACCGCTGTATGCACTGACTGACTGTCTGGTAGCACCCCCTACAGTACAGGGAGGTACTACATGTTCTGTACTACTCTTTACCTGTGCCAGGGATAGCTTCTCTAGGTGGGGGCAGCTCCATTTTAATTTTCTTGGGACACTGTGGGGGGGATTTATCAAAGTTGTCTATTTCCCCTATCATTATAGACCAACCTACAGAGGGTTAGGCTGGTCTATTGTACGCTTAATTTATCATAAGTCGCACGGCTCTTGATAAATTCTGCGCACAGACTTCGGGATCTACGGTTTAGACTGTATTTAAACCTGCTTCAGTATGGTCTGACATCTCAGCGTACTTTCGGCCAATGAGTCTTTTTGCTGAAAAGTCGCTACTGATAAATTTTTTCGTCTAATATAGACTAGAATGTATAATGTTCTAAAAATCCTCTAAAGCAATAGTCACGAAAAAGTTGCACGTATTTAGACTGCGACTTTTTAGATTTTAAATGGGTAAAATCAGTCTAAATCCTTTGATAAATCTCCCCGTGTGTACTGTACAGGACCCTGAAGAAGCTCCTGTCCTCTACATGGATAGAGAGAGAGAATAATCACAGTAGCACACACAAATGGAGTGGTGAAAAGTAGCTTTGTTCAAGTGTAGTCAGGCAACGTTTCGGTAACATCATTATGACCTTTTTCAAGTATATATATATTGTGATGACTCGCTCTTGCAGACAGGTGCGGTTGCAGTATAGAGGCACAGAAACAGGACTTTTCAAATCAAAGTTCAGTGTTTTATTCACACTTGGCAAACAGCAAACAGTCTTAAATGCAGAACAAAGAAAAAGTAACAAAAGTCCACCTGCATTCCTTAGGTGTTTATTCACACCTGAGTCAATCAAGCACGTGTTTTCCAAGAGTCCAGGCACTATGCTCACCAGCTTCCACACTCCACAAGGAAGATCACAAAAGTCAGCTCTTTGGCAGTGTGAGCTGCAAAATGAAAATCCCCCTCAGTTGGTGGAGCAGCCTGCCTTGAAGGCCAACTAAAGGTGGCCTGGAATGTGGGGAATTACCCCCACCCTGCACTTGACCATTGCCAGTAAGCCGTTCCAGATTGGCTTTCCAGCCATACTACAGCAACAGTGTCAGTCTGCATCGCAGCACAGACACTGTACAATTATTGGCTCTTACTTCACCAAGGCCAGGAGCCTTGGTGACACATACCGACCATCAACCACGATGCCCGTCACCTTCTCACAATATATATATATATATATATATATATATATATATATATATATATATATATATATATAGTTTTTTTGTTCTAATCGAGCATGGTGAGACTATGGCGTGTTTTCACAGAATCATAGTGATTTTCTCCCATAGACTTCCATGGGAAATAAAACACAATTCTTCACATGACGAATGAATCACAATACTTGTAGTTATAAAAATGCAGGGGAAAGAACATTAAAGAAAAAAAACACCAAGACTAAAACCCACTATTTAAAAAAAAAAAAAAAAAGCCACACCCCAAATGTTTTCTTTGTAGGGAAAAATGAGAGTGCATTTAAAAAAAAAAATTTTTTCAGGCATAAAAATAAATAAATAAAAATAAGTTATGGGAAAACATAGCCTTAGGCTGCTGACACATGGCAGTTTAAAAAAATGAATAAATAAAACACGGCACTTTTTAAGCTAAAGCAAGAACTGGATTCAAAAGAAATGGGAAATATAAAGAAATAACTTTTATGTTTCTTTCTTGTTTGATCCACTTCTTGCTTTGGCTCAAAAACTGCAGTGGCAGTACTCCAAAAAACTGGTGTGTGTATCACCAGCCTGTAAGATTCTGCTGCTAATGTTTTGGCTGTTTTGTAACAAAACACAATACACAATATTAAGCAGGTTTTAACATTATTTGTGTGTGTTCATATATAATACATGTCTAAAAGTATAGCAGAGACGAATAAAGTTTTCTCTGGTTAAGTAAATCAAACTTCAACATCTTTGCTCAGACTTGCTAAAGCTCTCAGAATGAGTGCACTTGTGCTACTCGATGCAAAATACACGATAATGTATTGTACTCATAGAACCAGTAGGTGGCAGCAAGATTTGAAAAACTATAGTCACAGGATTTACTACGTTTTGAATAGTTTTTCATATACAATGCACATAGAAATATAAATTGTATTTTGTGTTTTGTTATGTTATCTAATGATAGTTTCTCTAGACATTAGATTACAGCTGCTAAATATAGCTGTGTACAGATGTGCAGTGATTTATGCCAGTATCATGGTTTAGAAACAGAAAGGTAACTTCTCAACTGTTCTGAAATGAAATCTGTATGTAATGTGTTTATTGTAATCATTTTGGAGTACATAAAACATTTTGTTAGTTTTCTTGTATTGCTTTTACATTTAATTACATTTTTCTTCCTTTTTGGGGAAGGAGGAGTAAACACAAACAGCAATCCTTTCTGCGTTGTTCATTCGCAGACTATACACACACACATGCACACACACACACATATATAGATAGATATGATAGCATTTGTCCTGGTCATTACAGATGTAGCAATACCAGATATGAGCAGTTTCTTAAATTGTAATTTTTTTGTTTTGTTTTTTCAAATTAATTTTAGAATTTTTTTTTTTAGATGTATTTATAAGGCTGCATCTTCCCAATTATGTTCATACTAACATTCAACCCCTGGAAAAAAATGGAATCACCACTCTTAGAGGATGCTCACCCAGCCCTTTTACTACTTGGCATATACAAGAATCTCACATATGATAGAAAACAGTCATTGAATGGGCACTGCACTGTATATTATGCAATAATAAAATAAAAACATTTATATACAAAACTACCCTCTGTTCTCCACTGTTCCCACTGCAGCAGTGGCTCTTCTAATGATCCTCCACCATTCATTTCTCCAGCCTGCTTCTGAAATGAGCACTTAGAATAGGTCCAGCCCGCTCACCCAATCACTGGCTGCAGTAGTGTTTTGTCTCAGCCAGTGATTGGCTGAGCGGGCAGGTTCTACTCTGGGCACTTGTCTCAGAAGCAGGCTGAAGAAACAAGCATTGGGGGACCAGATGAAGAAGACCCACAGCTGTGAGAGGACCAGCTGGGGATCTGGGGTAGGTAAGTATATATTTTTCTATTTTTTGCAAAATCCTATCATAATTTTTTATAAATAGCCAGTAAACCCCTTTAACCCCTTAAAGGGGTACTCCGGTGGAAAACAGTTCCTGATACGGACATCAGGTGTCAGCAGAGAGCACTGTGGACAAGACAAAAAAGAAATTGAAAAATAACAGAATTTCCTCGGTAGCATACAGCTGCCAAAAAGTACAGGACGGGTAAAGATTTTTTAATAGAAGTAATTTACAAATCCGTTTAACTTTCTGGCACCAGTTCATAAAAAAAATTAGATTCCTCATACAGATCAATGGAATTCCATAGAACTCCATTGATCTGTGTGTTCTGCGCTCGAATGATAAAGCCTGGTTCAGCTAGGCTCTATCAACCTCAGAGCTGCAGCAGCCAAGGAAGGAAAGGCAAGCCCTCCGGCTACCTCCACAGTGGTTCGCAACCCCCCCCCCCCTTTGATCGTGCTGGGGGCGATCCACCCCACTGGACCACCAGGGACTGGGTAAAGCTCCCTTTAGATGCTGCTGCCAGCTTTGACAGTTGTAATCTAAAGGGTTATTAGCGGCTGCGGCGATCAATGCATTTCGGCTATAAATGGTGGCCCCCAGCTACAGGTATAAGCTGGCGGCCGGCCGGAATGGTGCTGGGAGCCGGCTCGTTCTTAGACAGCAACCGGTTAAGCAGTCTGAAGTTGTAAACAAGTATTGTTTACAATAATAAGAAGTATAAATAATGAAAAAAATAAATATAGCTTTGTATACAGATATATAGAGTTTCATAGTCTTAGGGTCTGTTCACATCATGTTTGGCTATCCTAATTAAATGTCCATTTCATATTGTTTATTTTTAATTTTTCAAACAAATCTATAGATTTTTAATGGGGCCTCCATCCTGGTTAATAGTGTACATTTGAGAAGTTTTCATCAGGATCCATTTTTTTACAGGATAGACAAGACAGAAAAATGATAGTCTCTGATTGTCATAAAACAGGATCCTGGAAGACATATTTGTTTGAACCATCCTGTTTGGCATTCATGTTTTCTTTCAAACCATGTTTTTGTGGTGTCTGGCATTCATCGAGGGACACAACAAAAACCTCCTTTGTCTAGCAATGAGAAATGCCACTTTGCGACATCCGTCATATATAGACATGTTGGTATATGGTTTTTATTTTTTATAGAATTTTTCTCTAATGATACAAATGAAAAAAAACACTGCACAGTTATTCTTTAAAAGCTTCCTATCCTTGTATAAAAAATGTGTTTTTGTTTTTTTGAGGATGGAAAAAACTAAATTAGGATGTTTCACCGGGATGCAAAGTATGATATGCACCTTGCCTAATATACTCGTTCATATTCCAATGTGGTTTCTCTTTTTTTTTTTTTTTTAAATACTTACAGTTATTTCAGAAGTATCTGTTAAATATGCATATATATGTATTTGAAATATTGCTGTTGGTAATGTCTATATATATATGGATACATTCAGAACTGCCACTGAGCACTGCCATGATGAATACCTCTGTCAGAGGTGCTTGATACATGGAGCTTGTGTTCAATGAAATATAGTACTCACTATGATTCTAGCAATATGATATATGAACTGAGGTGCATAAGTTAAGTTTATTTTTTTACTGATAAGTAAGACTAGAATTTTGGCTTAGCAATCTATTTTCTCTATTCAGCCATTTATTAGATTTTCCCTGCACATCTGTAGTATGCAAAGTAACAGGCTAAGAACCAGTAAGAACCAGTGTACATGTTTTTAATGCTCCAAATGGATATATATGTATGGGGGAGGGGGCTGTGTATTGTCCTTTGCAGGGACTGTATCAATTATAAACATATAGTTGCCTGTTTCTTCGGGTGAACAATGAATGCTGAGACATTGCCTGGTGGTGCTTCGTATGTTTTGGCTTTCCAATTGTGTGTGTATGTGAGTTGTGAATGTACTGTGCAAATTTTGACTATGTTTTGTGGCAGACCCACCTTGTTGGATTGCTTTGGCTTGCAACTGAAATGTTGGCATTCTGGACTATTGGCCATATACTGTGCAGATATTGGAAAAGGTCTTTGTAGAGCCCACTGCTGAAAAGAGGTAGTGCATGGGTATGTCGATGACGTGTGCCACTATGCTGAGTGAGAAGAACCTAAGAAGGTGGGAAAAAACTGAGATTTGGTGCCAGCTTGTAAGATTGTGCACAGACCATGAGAGATACTAATAAAGTGTGCTGATTTGTGTTAAAAAAGAGTAGGCCTGAAGCCTATACAGCTGTCACCAATCTTGTCTTTCTGCAGAAGAGGTAGAGGGGGTGAAAGCAGTTGTAACGCTGATAGACTGGAGGCTATGGATGACTTGTCCACTGGGTGCAGTATTGGTCTGTCGTGAGGGTCACCTGCTGAATTTGGAGCATATATCTGACGCGGTTCAGCCAGTTGGCCAAGTGTGGCCTGGGGCTAGCTAAATTATTAAATAACTAATTGTGAATGATAAAAATATATTTTCAAGACGAAAACCATAAGTCACAGAGGCACATGGTGCAGTAGGGTAATGGTACTGCTCTTTGTCGCATTCTTACTGCCTCATGTTACTACACTCTTTAAATGTAGTTCATTGCAGGAAAATGTTGGAATAACTTGTTGTATGTACACTAATGTTAACCCCTTAACGACCACGGACGTAAATGTGCGCCCTGGTTTGGCGGTACTTCGCGCACCTGGACGTACATTTACTTCCTATGTATGACCGCGAGCATCTGAGTGGTGCTCGCATCATACACGGCAGGTTCCGGCTGCTGACCCGCCGGGACCCGCCGGTAATGGCCGACATCCACGAATGCGCAGATGTCTGCCATTAACCCCTCAAATGCCGTGATCAGTGCAGATCACGGCATCTGCGGCAATGCGCATGATAAAATAGATGGCCGAATCACCCGCAATGCTGCCGCGGTGATCCGATCACCTGTAATGGTGGCCGGAGGTCCCCTCACATGCCTCCGTTCATCTCCCGGCGTCTCCTGCTCTGGTCTGAGATCGAGCAGACCAGAGCAGGAGATAGCCGATAATACTGATCAGTGCTATGTCCTATGCATAGCACTGAACAGTATTAACAATCAAATGATTGCTATAGATAGTCCCCTATGGGGACATAAAAAGTGTAAAAAAAAAGTTGAAAAATGTAAAAATAAAAAGTATAAAAAAAAGAGAAAAATCCCCTCCCCCAATAAAAATGAAAATTGTCAGTTTTTCCCATTTTTTGCTTTTTTGTCACATTTTATTTAAAAAAAAGAATAATAAATTATAAACCTTTATGATAATTTTTTACATTGAGAAAGAGGCTAGCTAAGGCCTCGAAACGCGTTTGTTTATACTGGCTACCTAATAAATGGATTATTGCTTCTACACCCTTTGAACATTGTGATGATTTTGGACGGTTTGCGCCAAAACCCGGGGAACCCTTTTTACCGCTCTATCTGAAGTCTCTACACTCGGCTAAGGATCTCCGACTGCCGATACCTGGGCGGCTGCACCCATACCCTCTATGTGACTACTGGTGGTTGTGTCTGACACACAACCACAAAAGGTGAGCAAGATTGCCCCTATGCTTTAATTATATGGACATGCCTGCCCGCATTTTCCAGACTACTATCCCATGAGAAGCTCTGCTTTGTTTATGTTTATGCATAAGAAATTATATAAAAGTTTGATAAGTGCAAATTTGGTATCGATAAAGAGTACAGATGACGGCGCAAAAAATTAGCCCTCATACCGCCCTATGTACGAAAAAATGAAAAAGTTATAGGTGGTCAAAATAGGGCGATTTTACATTACTAATTTTGTACAAAAAGTTTTAGATTTATTTTAAGCGGTACAAAAACATTAAAAAGTATCTAGCCATGGGTATCATTTTAATCGTATCGACCCACAGAATAAAGAACACATGTCATTTTTACCATAAATTGTACAGTGTGAAAACGAAACCCTCCAAAATGTGCAAAATTGTGGTTTTCATTAAAATTTCCTCCCTTAAAATTTTTTTGGGGGTATTCGCTGTACATTTTATGGTAAAATGATAGGTTTCATTACAAAGTACAATTGGTCACGCAAAAAACAAACTCTTATATGGGTCTGTAGATGGAAATATAAAAGAGTTATGGATTTTAGAAGGCGAGGAGAAAAAACGAAAACACAAAAATAAAATTGGCCAGGTCTTTAAGGTGAAAATGGTCTTGGTCCTTGGGGGGGGGGGGGAGTTAAAGGGGTGAATTCAAATTGTTAACAAAAGGTTCCCTACTTGGTGCCAGGACACCAAGTTGTAGCACACCGTGAAAAATTATTACTGCTCTGGTCAAAAATTTGAGTATTCTGAATAAGTATTTGTGCCTATACATTTAGCAAATTTGTCAAAATGCCTTAGGCTATATAATAGTGCTAAACAGCTATATCAAGATGTCTGAGACAAAAATATGACTGATTTTTGTCAAAGAAAGATAGCAACCAACCACAGCTCATTTTGAGAAATAAAAACATAGCTGTGATTGGGTACTATCTGTATGAGACCAAAATCTATACAAATCACCCCTTACATTAGGTGATTTATAGTGAGTGCTGGTGAGAGCAGCATACCAGTATAAGCTATCGTAAGGATATCACTGTGATGTTAATCTTTGTTTGACATTGTTTGTAGCTCTAAGGAGCATATTACAGATAAATCATTTTAGGTTGGGTCTCTAGTAAGGATTTTTCCCCACTTGGGAAAACCCCTTAAAGCGCAACTGTCATGGATACTTTACCCCCCCAGACTAATACCATGATAGTATAGATGATGACACTTGTAATGCAGCTGTACTTTTGGCTGCTCTTTATCACACTTTATCAGCAGGAAAATAGTTTTATTGTGCGGTCAGCAACTATCGGATAGGCATGGCCGGGGTTCGTAATGGCCCGCCTCCGCCACGCCTATCCCCTGTAAGTGAGTGCTGGGACCACTGTGTGATTGCCACACAGGTCCCCACCCCTGATGTCCATGATGTGCGGTCCGGCGTGACTCCACTGAGCCTATACATATTGGCCCACATTTATCATTATAGGTGTAAGTGAAGCATTTTTTACACCTTTTTTTTGTGTGCTGGTAATTTGTAGGAGCGCCAAATTTATTAAATGTTCATAGAACATTTGATAAATTTTGTGCAGGTAAACATTTTCTCAAATTTCTGTCTTCACATACACTAAAAAGCTTTCGCCAGGTCTGGGATGGTGTAGTTTTAGAGATTTTTCAGTGGCTTTGCGCCTTCTTTGCACCTTTTTACAAAAAGGCACAATTCATAAACCCCTTCTGATCCACTGATTTTGGCAATACACATGATATATGTGTATTGCCAAAATCAGTGGATTGCAACTCAAAATCAGTGGATTGCCACTCAAAATCAGCAGAAATGTGTAAACAAAAAGGCACAAAAAAGGCGCAAATAAACCCTGCCTGCGCCTTTTTGTGCCTCTTGTAGATACTAAAAACAGTCTAAAGACAATGGTAAATGTCAGCCATTGTGTGCACCTTTATGATATACAGTGCCCGTACTCCCCTTCTTTCTTCTCCTGGTGCCGGAGAGGCGCTGCTTCTGCTTTCATTAGAGGCAGAGGGAAACAGAGTGAGCTCTCTGTCTCTAGTGAAAGCAGAAGCAGCGCGTCTCCGGCACCAGGAGAAGAAAAGAGAGGAGTACGGGCACTGTATATCATAAAGGTGCACATAATATGTATAGGCTCAGTTGAGTCATGCCGGACCGCACATTATGGACATCGGGGGTCGGGACCTGTGTGGCAATCACACAGTGTTCCCAGAGCTCACTTACAGGGGATAGGCGTGGCGGAGGCGGGGCATTGCGATCCCCGGCCATACCTATCTGACAGTTGCTGACCGCTCAATAAAATTATTTTCCTGCTGATAAAGAGCAGCCAAAAGTATAGCTGCATTACACGTATCATCATCTATACTATCATGGCATTAGTCTGGGGGGTATAATATCCATGACAGTTGCGCTTTAAGGGTTGAAGTATTCAATTCATTTGCCCTGGGATCTTCAGGGAGATTGGATTATTTTGTTTGAGACAAAAATCAAACACATTTTTCTGTCTCTGACAGATTGATAAATCTAAGCCATTGTGTTGTGTAAATATAAAAAACTGTAAATGATCTAGAAGTATAGTGAATGGTGGAATACATATTCACTTCTCCCAAGCCTGTTATAATAATAACATTTTATTTAAAATTATGAATATAAGGTTATATTTAGAGTTGAGCGAACTTACAGTAAATTGGCTCGTAGCGAACCTCGCGGCTCGGCCCTTGATTACTTTAATCTGCATAAATTAGTTCAGCTTTCCAAGTGCTCCGGTTGCCTGGAAAAGGTGGATACAGTACTAGGAGAGTTAAGACTATCATCCCGGACTTTTCCAGGCAACCAGAGCCCTTGGAAATCTGAACTAATTAATGCAGACTAAAGTATTCAACGGCCGAGCTGCGAGGTTCGCTACAAGCCAATTTACTGTAAGTTCGCTCAAATCTAGTTATAATGATTGCAGTTTACACTGTCATTATACTGTAAGTTTGCGATAGTCATCACAGGCACCATTCAGGGTAAAATTATTTATACACATAGGCTTCTATCATATCTCACTGATACCTTGGCATCCTCAGGGGTCTAGATCTCTGACATATGTGTGTGTTTTTTTTTCTTCACTGAAGCCAAATGTTACCTTAACCCTTTAAGGACATGCACCGTAAATGTACAGCGCTACATAGTATCACTTAATGCACAGCGCCGTTCATTTACGGTGCGGCTGTAGCACGAGCGCTGGAGCTGCGCTCGCTTCATTCCCGGCGGGTTCCGGCGGCTGTCAGCAGCTGCGGACCCGCCGGTAATGGCGGACATCAGCGATCGCGCTGAGGTCTGCCCTTAAAGCATACCCGTCAGATCCCCCGAAAAAACAAAACTGTTATATGTTGCTCATTATCTCATCCTGATCATGTACATGTACTTTTTTATGTGTCTATGACCTACATTTCTCTCAGAATTAGTTTTATTTCTGAAGTAAGTTAATTTTGTCAGCCAGAAGCAGGGGGGCGGGTACTCACTGTGATAACCACTCCTCCTCCTCCCCCTCCCTCACTCCTCAGTCCAGTGATTCCCAACCAGGGTGCCTCCAGCTGTTGCAAAACTACAGCTCCCAGCATACCCACACATCATTTGGCTGTGCAGGCATGCTGGGAGTTTTAGTTTTGCAACAGTTGGAAGCATATGATTGTAGTCCCCCTTTATTACACACACACACACACACACACACACACACACTGGTTTCATATATTCTTTCACATACACATTAGATAGACACACTGATATACACACATATATCCACACACACATACATGCAGGTACACTTACTTTTTAGTCGGCAATGCAATGTGTTTCTGCCTCTCTCACACAGCAGACATCAGTGAGAGCCCGGCAGCAGTCTTCCTGCCCCTCCCTCTCCCCTTCTCTTCATATGATTCTACAGTGTGTACAGCCCCTCCAACGTCCAGGACGGAGCAGTGTACACTGAAGTACTGAATGTATTCCAGAAGTTTGTGAAGTTTGTCACATCAAACAGCAAATTATTTTTATAAAAAGCGATAAAAAAGTCACATATATGCAATCGTGGTGCCTAAACAAACTACAGATCATGGTGCAAAAAATTAGCCCTCACACATCCCTGAATATGGAAAAATAAGAAAGTTAGATGTGGTCAAAATAGGGCAATATTAAACATACTGATTTTGTAAAAATTTTTTTTTAAAGTACAATAGTAGAAATGTATGTAAAGAAAACATGTAATTTTTACCGTAAAGTGTACAGCGAAAATGAAACCCGCCAAATTAGCATTTTAAAGTTTAAATTTCCTCACACAAAAAATCATTTTTGGAATTTACCATACATTTTAGGGTAAAATGAGTGATGTAATTACAAAGTACAACTGGTAATGCAAAAAACAAGCCCTCATATGGGTCTCTGAATGGAAATATAAAAGAGTTATGAATTTTAGAAGGCGAGGAGGAAAAACAAAAACGCAAACATAAAATTGGCTGTATCCTTAAGGTGAAAATGGTCTTAGTCCTTAAGGTGTTAAAGTCTATAGTACAATATAATATTTGCTACATTGAATATGTTTTGCTTTGCAACATTTTTGTGTTTTTTTATTTTTTAGTCAGTTGAATGTATTTTTCTTTTCAAAATGCTCTGCTTATTTTTTATTTTCCTGATATTTATTCCACAGGCTTGTTGTATTTGTAGATTTGAAACACATCTACATGCATGCTACAAATGTAACAATCTAAATAAACTGCCCCAAAAATGCTTTTTGTAAAAAAAAAGTCAGTATATAAATTCTTGAAAGTTTTTAGATAAGCAATTTTAAAAGTATTTAAAAAAAAATGAATGTGTGAAAGAGTCCTTGGAGAATTGAAATAATGGCAGCCGAGAATATAGCTTTGCAATAATATGCAAATATTGTCATTTCAAGCAATAACAAACAATAGCAAGGTCTTAACTCCATTATTCAATTAATAAGTAATTATCAAAAAAAGTAATTCTTTGAAAATGTATTTAACAATGAACATTTTTTTTATAGCAAGTGAATTCAATTGTATAGTCCTGTAGAGAAATATTTAAAGTTTTGCATTTCAAAAATTTTACAAATGCTCAGAAAGAAAAAACTATAGATATTTACAAATGTCAGCACACTGCAACACTGCTGCATTAACAATTCAGTTTAGTACCAAAACATATGGATAAATATGACAAGTTGATCACAAGCTGGCTCAGGCTTTGTAGAGGAAGTCATGTCTTACCATCTGTTAGAATTATGTGAGAGTGTTAACAAGCATGCTGGAAAGGGATATTGAGGGTTTACCGAGCCTTCAGTTTTAACAGGCTTTGACTTCTCAGCAAAATATTTTAGAGTAAACAATTACAAAATGTATAGAGAAAACAGAAGCATATTATTGTGGAGTTAAGCAGCCTATTAGACACAGAGTAAGCATGTATAATCATATTCTTTAGGGGTCAGCACCTTCACCAGCATGGTATTATCTGTTAACAGTAGCACACTGGCACAAAACAGGAAACTTAAACTGACCCTAACAAGAGCTCTGTAATGAAGAATGACCTGTAAAATGCAGCATAGACTTGTTCCAAAAACAAGTTTTTGAAGACATAAAAGCACTGTGTTACCCCCAGGATCCTCCAAATTTGTCTCCTAAGGAAAAAGAAGCATTGAGAAGTTGAAAAAGTGTGAGGACATCATTATAAAAAATCGGATAAAGGTGGTAACATGGTGCTTATGGATAAAGAATACTACCTCTCTGAAGCAGAGAGACAGGGGATAAAAAAGTGTTATGAAAAACTTGCAAGTAACCCCTTACCAAAATTAATCTCCAAATTACAGTCTTTCTTGAGATCTTGCATTGAAAGGAAAGTACTTTCTCAAAAAAACGCTGAAAAGCTTTTCCTCCCCAATCCAGAAGCTGCAAATTGATACTTTTTGCCAAAGCACAAAACGTTAGTGTCCCCACCCGGGAGACCTATAGTACCTGGGGGTGGTTCACTTACAGAAACCCTGTCTATTTATATTGATTGGCTGTTGCACCCCCTCCTGGGGGAAATACCAGGCTTAGTTAAGGACACCAACGAGTTCCTTCTCTCTCTTGAAGGGTTAAACTGGCCACCAAATGGCACGTTGGTGTCATTAGACATTGAAAGCTTGTATACAAGCATTCCCCCGGAGAGAAGTGTATCAATCAACAGAGAATTACTACAAGGGTTGGTAAAAACACAAGCTTATATCAATTTTGTGTGCAATTCCATCTATTTCAAGTTTGGAGAAACGGAGTATAAACAAATAAGTGGAGTTGCCATGGGTACACCTGTGGCTTGTACCCTGGATAACCTGTACATAGCCATTTTCGAAAATAATTATATTTTTTCAGCCACAAACCCCTATTTGAAGTTTGTTGCTAATTATTATCGTTTTGTTGATGATATATTTATAGTAACTCAGAGCCTGAGTTCCAGGAATTTGTGTCAACACTTAACAGAATCAATTATATGAATTTGTGCTTTACATCATAGGTAGGGAGGAAGGAGTTAGAATTTCTGGACGTGCTAGTGGTGATAGAAAATGAAGGCTTTGTTACGAAAGGCTATCGCAAGCCAACAGCCTGCAATGCTCTGCTTCACTAAAGCAGCTATCACCCTGAGCACATCAAGAAAGCAGTGCCCTACGGGCAATTTTTAAGACTCAGGCGGATAAATAGTAAACAAGAAGACTTCCTTATACAAGCGCAGGATTTGTTAAATCTCGTACTTGCAAGAGGGTATCCTAAAAATGCTCTTATAAAATATATGGATAGAGCAAGGAATCAAGACAGGAGCGTACTTCCGTCAGGCAGGAAAAATTACAACAATAGAAACCAAAAATTTGAAAAAAGAGAAATACAGGTTTATGAAGACAGACACTCCCCCAACATTCCTAATTCAAGCACTATTCCTTCACATCAAAGAGCAAAGATGTCCTCCCCCTCTCATATCATGTCCTCCCCTGAATTTACCTCCCATTTCTCTTTTTCATTTTCTTTCAGCCCAATGGCTAAACAGATAAAAAAAAATCTATAAGCGACAATTGGTTTTTGATCCAGAATTATGCGGAATTAGCGGAAAGTGCGAAGCAGAAACCTCTTGTCGCTTTTAGAAAATGTAGAAATATAAAAGATTTCATAGTGAATAGCACTCTAAAGGGTCCCTCTAAAAAAGACAACTGGTTGAATAAATCGTTATGCCCTGAAATGTACCCAAGCCTGCACGGACAAGAATGTGACATGAGGAGGTATTGTTATTTCCCAAAAGACGTATTATGCTGTAGAACCAGCAACGTTATTTATGCCATATTTTGTCAGTGCAGACGGTTCTATATAGGGTGCACAATCAGATCCTTGAATGTCAGATTAAGAGAACATTTTAGTTCCATCACAACTAAAAAAGGATCCCCTAGACTTATTACACACGTGGTTAAAGAACATGGAGGAGACGCAAAGGTACTAAAGTTCAAGGCATTAGAAAAGTTCTGTGCATCCGCAGTGATAGATAGCCGCAAACTACTACTACAACATAAAGCAAGTGTTACGCCTAGCGCTCCGGGTCCCCGCTCCTCCCCGGAGCGCTCACGGCGTCTTTCTCCCTGCAGCTTCCCGGTCAGTCCCGCTGACCGGGAGCGCTGCTCGGTCTCGGCCGTTGGGGATGCGATTCGCACAGCGGGACGCGCCCGCTCGCGAATCGCATCCCAGGTCACTTACCCGTTCCCGTCTCCTGCGGTCATGTGCTGGCGCGCACGGCTCCGCTCTCTAGGGCGCGCGCGCGCCAGCTCCCTGAGACTTAAAGGGCCAGTGCACCAATGATTGGTGCCTGGCCCAATTAGCTTAATTGGCTCCCACCTGGTCCCTGACTATATCTAACCTCCTCCCTTGCACTTCCTTGCCGGATCTTGTTGCCTTAGTGCCTTGTGAAAGCGTTTTGTGTGTTTAAAAGCCAGTGTACCAGAACTCCTGCTATCTCCCCTGACTACGAATCTTGCCGCCTGCCCCCGACCTTCTGCTACGTCTGACTTTGCTTCTGCCTACTCCCTTGTACCTCGCCTATCTTCAGCAGCCAGAGAGGTGAGCCGTTGCTAGTGGATACGACCTGGTCACTACCGCCGCAGCAAGACCATCCCGCTTTGCGGCGGGCTCTGGTGAAAACCTGTAGTGGCTTAGAACCGGTCCACTAGCGCGGTCCTCGCCATCCCTCTCTGGCACAGAGGATCCACTACCTGCCAGCCGGCATCGTGACAGTTGTAGTGGCTTAGAACCGGTCCACTAGCGCGGTCCTCGCCATCCCTCTCTGGCACAGAGGATCCACTACCTGCCAGCCGGCATCGTGACAGTAGATCCGGCCATGGATCCCGCTGAAGTTCCTCTGCCAGCTGCCGCCGACCTCCCTACATTGGTCGCCCGACAAGAGCACCAGCTGTCGTACTTGACCACCATGCTACAGCAGCTCCAGTCACAGCAACAGCAGCAACAGTCACAGCTACAGCAAGTTCAGTCTCAGCTTCAGCAGCAACAACCATCTCCTCCGCCAGCTCCTGCACCCCTTCCGCAGCGAGTGGCCACTCCTAGCCTCCGCCTGTCTTTGCCGGACAAATTTAATGGGGACTCTAAGTTTTGCCGTGGCTTCCTTTCGCAATGCTCTCTGCACTTGGAGATGATGTCGGACCAGTTTCCTACTGAAAGGTCTAAGGTGGCTTTCGTAGTCAGCCTTCTGTCTGGAAAAGCCCTGTCATGGGCCACACCGCTCTGGGACCGCAATGACCCCGTCACTGCCTCTGTACACTCCTTCTTCTCGGAAATTCGAAGTGTCTTTGAGGAACCTGCCCGAGCCTCTTCTGCTGAGACTGCCCTGCTGAACCTGGTCCAGGGTAATTCCTCCGTTGGCGAGTACGCCATACAATTCCGTACTCTTGCTTCTGAACTATCCTGGAATAATGAGGCTCTCTGCGCGACCTTTAAAAAAGGCCTATCCAGCAACATTAAAGATGTTCTGGCCGCACGAGAGACTCCTGCTAGCCTTCATGAACTCATTCATCTAGCCACTCGCATTGACATGCGTTTTTCTGAGAGGCATCAAGAGCTCCGCCAGGAAAAAGACTTAGATCTCTGGACACCTCTCCCACAGTCTCCACTGCAATCTGCGCCTAGGCCTCCCGCCGAGGAGGCCATGCAAGTGGATCGGTCTCGCCTGACCCTGGAAGAGAGGAATCGCCGTAAGGAGGAGAATCTTTGTCTGTACTGTGCCAGTACTGAACATTTTTTGGTGGATTGCCCAATCCGTCCTCCACGCCTGGGAAACGCACGCTCGCACTCAGCTCTCGTGGGTGTGGCGTCTCTTGATGCTAAGTCGGCTTCTCCACGTCTCACGGTGCCTGTTCGGATCTCTACTTCAGCCAGCTCTCCCCTCTCAGCCGTGGCCTGCCTGGACTCTGGAGCTTCTGGGAATTTTATTCGGGAGTCCTTAGTGAATAAATTCCGCATTCCGGTGACCCGTCTTGTCAAGCCACTCCACATTTCCGCGGTCAACGGAGCCAGGTTGGATTGCACCGTGCGTTATCGCACGGAGCCCCTCCTAATGTGCATCGGACCTCATCACGAGGAAATTAAATTTTTTGTCCTTCCTAATTGCACTTCCGAAATTCTCCTTGGACTACCCTGGCTTCAACACCATTCCCCAACCCTGGATTGGTCCACTGGGGAGATCAAGAGTTGGGGTCCCTCTTGTTCCAAGGACTGCCTTCAACCGGTTCCCAGTAATCCCTGCCGTGACCCTGTGGTTCCTCCTGTATCCGCTCCCCCTAAGGTCATTAAGGACTCTGCCTGCCACAGGAAATGCCTCTCCCCCCCTCCCAGTCCCATCAGGCAAACCTCTGTGTCCCCTCATGACCCTCGTCCTGGTGTCACACTGCCCCGTGCCAGGTCTCGCCCTCTGCCATCCCTCCCCATTCCTACTCCTGCTGTACTGCCTGCCGTTGAGGAAACCATACATTCCTTCCCGGTGTCCTCATCCCAGGGGAGGCAGTCACCGGACAAAAAAAAGGGGAGACCTAAGGGGGGGGTACTGTTACGCCTAGCGCTCCGGGTCCCCGCTCCTCCCCGGAGCGCTCACGGCGTCTTTCTCCCTGCAGCTTCCCGGTCAGTCCCGCTGACCGGGAGCGCTGCTCGGTCTCGGCCGTTGGGGATGCGATTCGCACAGCGGGACGCGCCCGCTCGCGAATCGCATCCCAGGTCACTTACCCGTTCCCGTCTCCTGCGGTCATGTGCTGGCGCGCGCGGCTCCGCTCTCTAGGGCGCGCGCGCGCCAGCTCCCTGAGACTTAAAGGGCCAGTGCACCAATGATTGGTGCCTGGCCCAATTAGCTTAATTGGCTCCCACCTGGTCCCTGACTATATCTAACCTCCTCCCTTGCACTTCCTTGCCGGATCTTGTTGCCTTAGTGCCTTGTGAAAGCGTTTTGTGTGTTTAAAAGCCAGTGTACCAGAACTCCTGCTATCTCCCCTGACTACGAATCTTGCCGCCTGCCCCCGACCTTCTGCTACGTCTGACTTTGCTTCTGCCTACTCCCTTGTACCTCGCCTATCTTCAGCAGCCAGAGAGGTGAGCCGTTGCTAGTGGATACGACCTGGTCACTACCGCCGCAGCAAGACCATCCCGCTTTGCGGCGGGCTCTGGTGAAAACCTGTAGTGGCTTAGAACCGGTCCACTAGCGCGGTCCTCGCCATCCCTCTCTGGCACAGAGGATCCACTACCTGCCAGCCGGCATCGTGACAGTTGTAGTGGCTTAGAACCGGTCCACTAGCGCGGTCCTCGCCATCCCTCTCTGGCACAGAGGATCCACTACCTGCCAGCCGGCATCGTGACAGCAAGATGGATCTTACGGACCAGTGCGGAGGGTAACCTCGGGCTGAATGATCGTCTCGAAATGAGTGTTTTCGTTTAAGAAAAAGGTTTTATTATGTATTTTATATATGTTATATTAATTTCTGCTGAAAATCTATTTGTTTTTAACTACAAGAGTTGTTGTCACTATTTGATGTAGAATCGGGTATGTAGGTGTGGAATGCCTTTACCTGCTGACGTAGGTGTTCAGGATGTATTTCAACTGACCCCTTACACACAGGGAGGTGTGACTTGAAAAAGTGCCGGGATCGGCACGAAATAGCTATCGTGACCACACGCTCCGTCCTGGTGCCCTGCATGAACATGTGTTCTACTGCACCTTGATTCCGAATAAAGAAGCCAGCATCACATCTATGACA
The DNA here is from genome assembly GCF_029499605.1 of Hyla sarda. Lineage (NCBI taxonomy): Eukaryota > Metazoa > Chordata > Amphibia > Anura > Hylidae > Hyla > Hyla sarda. The sequence goes on along the minus strand of NC_079193.1, from coordinate 143,547,244 downwards.
CTTGAGTGCCCCTCTGTCTTTCTTATCATTGCTGACCTGTAAAATGTATTGGATGTTCTTAATTATTTTTATTCTAATAGTTTATTCATAAGATTTTATGTCAATGTACAGCTCAAACAATATGGTGTTGCAATAACACAATAATTCACCATCCTTGTTTACTATTGACTAAATTTATTTCAAAGAAAAAGAAAAAAAAATTACCTCTAATTTTCAAACAGCGTTTATAAATATTTAATTGTTTTTCACAATGATAATGGATAAGAAAGTCATTACTTGGTAAACATTGTGTATAGTCCTGCAAACAAATAGACAAAAGAGAACATTCCAGCCCTTTACCTTGGAGGGAAGGTATTGCTTAGATTTATTTGTTACAGATTAGAGCCAGATACTGAAACACATTCTTTTCTCTAATCAGACACAATAGTCTGTAGCAGGCCCTATTGACATGAATAGAGCAGTTTACTAGGCATGCTCTCTAACCTTCGTGGGATTTCAACGGGTGGAATGTGAATGGAATGCACAGTTTGTGATGCCAGGGCAATGTTAACCTTTACGTTCCGAGATTGAGATAGCTCTCCTGGGCCAAGCATGGGTACAACAATGATAACAATGCTAGGTTATAGAAAACTATCTCTACTAAGGAATAAATGTTGTCAAATCCTTCACAGTACAGATTTTGGGTGCCAAGGGAAGTGCAGAGTGAGCCCGGGAAACCTGTGGCCTTGCTGGGACTTGTAGTTGCTGAAACTGCAGACTTGAGTCTAATGACAGCCCACACTGAATTAGAATTTCCCACGGAGCTTTGTGCTTACCTGTTTTTTCCTGAGATTTGCGTGGCTGCATGTTTTAGATTTCTTTCCCTTAGGCTTCCTCAGACTTCTCATACATCTCCACACTGTTCCTCAGCTCTCCATCTCCTAGACTAACATTGAATAGCTCCTCCTCCCCTACACTACATAAGAATAATGTTGGGGGCTCCCATCTGGGTGCCAGGGTCAACTGGGTCACTCTGCAATACTTTCTTTAGGGGACAGTATCATAGTTGATTATAACGCAACAGAAAAACACATTACATTGCAACAGAACAAGAACACCTTAGAGTAGTGGTCCCAGAACAGTGACACCAGAGGCGCCTGAGGCAACATTTAGCCAACAGGAAAACATCCTGTGCTGGGACACCACAATGGTTACTTCACAGAGAAGGGAAGGCTGACCTCTGAGCTATGAACTCCATAGTATATCATATAAAGTTTGGTTCTGAGCGTTTGCATTGAGGAGTGTTTTGGCCACATATGTGATATCAGTGGACAGGTTTAGTTTTGTGCTGTGTCTGTGGAGTATGGCACTCTGGTTTTACTAAAAGATGGAAGCATTGCCTGTTTGATGTCTTGTATTTGTTATGAGGCTTTGTTCACATCCTTATAGTTTCTGCTGGATCCATTACATGCTGGACATTGATGACACCTAATGGATACTAAAAACTTTAAAGGAGTCTGTTGCACTACATTTATCAAGTTTGGCATTTTACCAAACAAAATAGCACAGCATGATGTGCATTCCCCCCCAATAGTTTAGACAGAGTCTGGAATGGAATCTCTGGTGCAGATGTGAATGGGACTATGTTTTGTGAATATTTGGATTTATTTGCCTTGTTTACCTGTGGATGATCCCTAATGTAGCATTGGTTGAGTGTAAGTGGTGACTGGCACTGTTGTGGGGAATGGGTGCAGATTCAAGCACTTCTTGTGAGGCTTGTGTACTGAGGCTGGCACTGTTCATGTGTCTAGTACTGTAACTATGCACAATGCCACTACCCAAAGGTAAGAAGGACCTAAGCAGTCATCTGAAGTGGTGGCTACTTATTGGGACACAGCACTGAAGCTGGCCAAGGTGAGTATCATTTTTATGGCAAAGGGTGGTTGGTCTCTTTTTTATCCAATCACTAGAGCCCCCTCTGTAAACTCTTCTCTTAACCCTGTTTATTTACTTCACATGTTCAAGGTTTGCGCATGTGCAATAATCTTCTGTTTGGTATAATCTTCATTATACCAAACAGAAATCTAGACTGGAAAATATAAAGATCTGTTGAGGTTCCTTTTCTGGATAGAATATCCTACCAAAACAAAAAGCAGAGGGAATTGAACATAGCAAAAAGGAACACAATTAAAATCATTTTAAGCTCCTATGAAGAAATAAGAACACTGAATTTACAACATGGATATGAACAGAGTCTTGAGCAATAGGTTTAGTCTTAATATGTTTTAAACAATATATTGAATGGCTGGAAATAAAAAGAATGAACCTGGATGTCTTTTTTGACAATATTTCATATGTTGAAATTGAATGCATATTGAGGAATGTCAGATAATGATCCATAGAACATGCTGACATTTAATACAAGTTCCAGGACATACTGTGAAAAGTAAAATATCTGAGCTACGCCAGTGCATCCGACCGCCACCACAGTTGAATGCACCATGTCTAATTCTTCAGCATGCTTTAAAATGGAATTATTTCGGTCATGGCTAACAATGCATTTGTGTAACACTCTTGACTTTAGGAAATTTCATGCATGATATTACTTTTTCTGTTCTCAGATAGAGCTCTGCATTTGCCTTTTACAATAACTCTTTATATATTTACTAAATGGGGTACCTATCAAAGTCTGCTCATTCTGACAAGAAACAAGACTGTGAAAGTAGCCACAAATGACACAGCACAAAGAAAACACTTTGTGTGACATCAAATCTAGTTAAAGTCAGGCCACTCTGAAATAACTTTCAATTATGGAGGATTATAGAAAATCCCATTACGGCACAAGCTCTAGAGACATTTGAGAGGAGACATCACAAATTGTTAATTGTCCTTTGTGTTAACACTTCATATAGTGTGACATTTACATTACTTTGACATATTTATCAATGCTAGTTATCAGTAACTGATACATCTATTAGCACGTAATATGGAATGTAAAGCAAAAACTGGAATTTCAGCTTTTTCAGAAATGCCTAATGTCTAATGTTGCTGTTGTAGAAATCTAGGCTGTAATTGAAGCCTGTGCTGTCCATGGTAATGTGACAACTCAATGTTGTAATGAGTCACTTGGGGTTCAAAATGGAAAATAACCCATCTGGTAATGCCAGTGGTTGGCAGATATAGTGTATCTGATACAATGATCTAACTGGTGGATGATGCTACTTTATATTGATCTTTCCAGTACCAGCTTAATCTGCAACCGGCGGAGGACAGCAAGTGATTTCCTTAAAAAGGACTTTATAAACAAAACAAAAAAAAACATGAGATATTGGCATCTATAGACATGTGAGGGGGTTGATCACATTCCTGTTTATAATATTGCTTTTTGATCTTGGAGCATTTCATTTTCTGAATTTCTGAAAGCACTTAAAAGAGCCTGCTGGTTTTTGTTGTAGAGTTTGTACCACTAGGCTATTGTTAGATTTTTAGATAGCCTTTTAAAAATAATCCTTTTTTTATGATTTTGCTTTCTTTTTAATATGTACTCCAAAGTCTCTTAAATTGCAAAAAAGTGTTGTGTTTCCCAAAGGTATGCGTCTTTGCCATCTCAGTGTTCCCCCCCCCCCCCCCCCCCCCCCAAGGGGTTGTCTTGATAAGATAAACTCTTGAAGTTCTGATTATACATAGCACAAAGCACCAATAAACAATCCTTTTGTACATCTGGTGGATTATTTTATTAATACAATCATCACTTTTTTGTATTTAAACATCTGTTTAGAGCTGCATTATACTGCCCAACTTCTGCTTGATATGAGTGCCAAGCTTTTAGATTGGCGCTGGTTTAACAAGTCTGTTATGCTGTATTATTCGTGCAGCGCTTTACGCCTCCTATCATTCGTTGGCTATGCATACTCTACTACTCAGCCAATGAACAATAATTATTAAACCTTAAAACCATGCTTACCAATTATTGTTTGCTCTTTGTGTAATGACTCAACCAAGTTTTGCCTGAAGGGTTAAACCTTTCTAGTCTCTGGCAAAGCTTGTGGTTGTTAAGTCGACACCCTGGCCTATCCTGTCTGGTGTTTTTTTGGCCAGTAAGGTGTCACTTTTATGTCCATACCCTGCTAGCTATGGCAATTTAGGACTGTCGTGTCCTCTTACACACTGCCTTGAAACAGCTTGTACTCTGCAATAGACAGGAACAGGGGTTCTGGGTATGAGTTAGAGTGCACTGTTTCCCTGTCCATACATGACATTTTTACAGGCCCAGAGACTGCATCTGCTGTACAGTGAGACATGGACCCCATGGCAGCTCTGGTCCAGTATTTAGCTGAGAGAGCTCAGCAGCGTGAATCCTATCAATCCTAGTCTAACTTAATTCAGAACTTGACTGAGAGGATGCAGGACCATGAGCAGTTGATTTGGGGATTGCTAACCAGAATCCAAGAGCTGGACTCTTGCACCAACTGCTTTTTTTGGGGGGGAACCGTTAAGCTTTCAGAGCATTTTGTAAAGTTGTAGATTTATACTTTTGTTTAAGACCCTACTCGCCTGTTACTGAGGCCCAAAGAGATGGGATTATTATGTCCCTTCTGCAATGGGGTCCCCAAGAGGGGGTATTTTTTCTTGAGCCTGATGTTTCCGAGTTGTCCTCAGTAGGTCCTTTTTTTTCTTGTTTGGGACTTTTGTATGCTGAACCAGATAGATCTTTATATGCAGAGTCTCAGCTGTGTACATTAAAACAAGGATGCAGACCTGGGGCAGACTTTAGAAAGTGGTGTATGGCCTCCAAATGGAATACCCCAGCTTTGATTTGCCAATTTAGATTGGGCTTGTCTGATTCCCTAAATGCTGGTTACTTACCCCGCCTGACACCCTTAACCAAGCTATGACATAAGCTGTGTGGTTAGATAGATGTTTACGTGAACGCAGGCGGGAGTGTTCTTCTTTCATTTCTCCTTTTCTGCATGACCATTCTTCTGTTACTATTTATCAATGTCTGACCGAAGTGGAACCCATGCAGCTAGGTTCCATCCGGATGCTGGAGGAGAGCAGGAGATTTAGTCATTTCTATGGGCTGTGTTTTTACTGTAGAGAAGACCCTAACTTCATCAGGTCCTGTGTCAAGCATCTGCATCCAAGTGGCCTTCGGAGAGGCCACTTGGGCGTACAGGTATGTCTCACTTCACAAAAAACTAAGCCTGGCAATATGTCTCTGGGTGGCATTAACTTTTCTGTGGTCTTAACTGATTTGATATCTGAGGGTGTTAAAGGGGTACTCTGGTGAAAAAAAAATTTTTTTTATCAACTGGTGCCAAAAAGTTAAACAGATTAGTAAATTCTTCTATTCAAAAATCTTATTCCTTCCAGTACTTATCAGCTGCTGTATGCTCCAGAGGAAGTTGTAGGGTTATTTTCTGTCTGACCACCGTGCTCTCTGCTGACACCTCTGTCCATGTCAGGAACTGTCTAGAGCAGGAGAGGTTTGCTATGGGGATTTGTTCCTTCTTTGGACAGTTCTTGACATGAACAGATGTATCAGCAGAGAGCACTGTGGTCAGACAGATAATAAGTACACAATTTCCTCTGTAGTATACAGCAGCTGATAAGTACTGGAAGGATTAAGATTTTTCTATAGAAGTAATTTACAAATCTGTTTAACTTTCTGGCACCTTTTGATAATTTTTTTTTCCATTGGAGTACCCCTTTTATAAGCCATTTGAAAGTGTGCATATGGTGTCTAAATCTGAGAGAAGTGATGAGGATGAGGGAGGTTTGTGATCTGGATGATACCAATGATTGGTGTGATGTTGAGCATGAAGATATGGATGAGGAAATTGATGGCCCATCTGTAACTAAGCCAGTACCTTTGCCCTATAAGGTTGTTGAGGGTCCTGAAGCCAAGGGGGGTACTATAATGACTCATTATAATGACATTAAGTTCCTCAGAGTCAGGTATCTCATTTATGTGATGGAGGGTCTGAGTGGGATTACTTGAGCTATAAAAGGATCATGTAGTAGGATCAGTCAATGTTTTGCTATGATATTATGAATAGTCTGAGGTAGAGGTGAGCAAACTTATCTAGTGGGCTCACCAAACTTTTCAAAAAAGTTTAGTTTGCGGAAAAAAGTTTGGTTTATGGAAATCAGCTTGTTTAAAAACATACTGCACTAGTGGATTTTGTATGCTTTTAACACTAAAATAGAGATGCATAAAGTATCCTTTTCTGTTGGTAGATGTCTGCTGGTGTTAAAATGCACAAGGACGTATCGGAAGATGCATTTGGTTTTTTCAAGCATTCCAAAAATGATCCTTTTTGGGAGCTGCAGCAGGATTGGTGACAGTCTAAAAATAGTAAATAAACAGTAAAAAGTGGAGAAATAGCTTTTGTAAACCTTAAAAGCTGAAAAAAATATTTAGCCTCTTGGGGACGCAGGGTGTATCCTTAAGGACCCAGGGCGTACCTGTACGCCCGTGGGATTTCCGGCCCCCGCCCAGAGAGGGGACCGGACTGGACCTGGACACCTGCTGAAATCATTCAGAAGGCATCCCGAGAAAATATCTGGGGGGCAACGATTTCCATAGAAAAGGGTGATAAGTGCCGTCCGAAATGGCACCTATCACCCTTTAGCACCCTTTGCTGTGGGGGGTGTCTCTAACGGCTCCCGCTCTGCCCCTATTTCAGAGGGCGCAAGTGGGTGTCAGGAATCGATACCTGAGGCTGGGGCCCCCGATCCCCGGCATCGGCGGTTGGGATCGGGGCCCCAGGAGCTGAGTCAATAGCGGCAACAGGCAGGAGGATCCGGTGTGCGGAGCAGCAGGAGATGAGTCTGGCCTCCTGCTGTTGCTTAGCAACAACTCCCAGCATGCACAAAAGGGCATGCTGGGAGTTGTTGTTATGCAACAGCAGAAGGCACAACTACAACTCCCAACATGCCCTTTGGTAGTTTGTGCATGCTGGCGGTTGTAGTCATGCAACAGCTGGAGGCATATTTTGTCTATGAAAAAGTGTGCTTCCAGCTGTTGTATAACTACAACCCCCAGCATGCCCTTTGGCTGTCAGTGCAAGATTGGGGTTGTACTTATACAACAGCTGGAAGCGCACTTTTTCATAGAAAAAATATGCCTCCAGCTGTTTCAGTAGTGTGCCTCCAACTGTTGCATAACTACAAGTCCCAGCATCCCCTTTGGCTGTCACTGCATGCTGAGAGTTGTAGCTTTTTCAATAGCTGAAGGCACAATGGTTGCAAAACACTAAGTTTATTACCTAACTCAGTGTTTCGCAACCAGTGTGCCTACAGCTGTTGCAAAACTACAACTCCCAGCATGCACTGATAGACCGTACATGCTGGGAGTTGTAGTTAAGTAACAAACTCTCAGTGTTTTGCAACCAGTGGGCCTCCAACTGTTGTATACCTACAACCCCCAGCATGCACAGACAGCCAAAGGGCATGCTGGGAGTTGTAGTTTTTCAACAGCGGGAGGTTTCCCCCCTCCCCCCTCTTTCCCCATGTGAATGTACAGGGTACAAAAAAGACCCCCAAAATTTGTAACGCAATTTCTCCTGAGTACGAAAATACCTGTTATGTTGGCGTAAAATGCTCTGTGAGTGCACAACAGGGCTCGGGAATGAGAGCACACTATGTACATTTGAGGCCTAAATAGGTGATTTACGCAGGGGTGGCTGATTTTACAGAAGTTGTGACATAAATGCAAAAAAATAAATACCCACATGTGACCCCATTTTGGAAACTACACCCCTCATGGAACGTAACAAGGGGTATAGTGAGCCTTAACACCCCACAGGTGTTTGACAAATTTTTGCTAAAGTTGGATTGGAAAATGAAAAAAAAACTTTTTTACTAAAATGCTGGTGTTACCCTAAATTTTTCATTTTCACAAGGGAAAATAGGAAAAAAGCCCCCCAAAATGAGTAAGAACATATGCCATATGTGTAGTGCTCTCTGGGCGCACTACAATGCTTGGAAGAGAAGGAGCACCATTGGGCTTTTGGAGAGAAAATTTGTCCTGAATTGAAGGCCACGTGAGTTTACAAAGGCCCCATGGTGACAAGACAATGGACCCCCCCACATGTGACCCCATTTTGGAAACTACACCCCTCATGTAATGTAATAAGGGGTACAGTGAGCATTTACGCCCCACAGGTGTCTGACAGATTTTTGGAACAGTGGTCCAGGAAAATTTACATAGCCTACTGTTCCAAAGATCTGTCAAACGCCAGTGGGGTGTAAATGCTCACTGCACCCCTTATTAAATTATGTGAGGGGTGAATATTCCAAAATGGGGTCACATGTGGGGGAGGGGCCCACTGTTCTGGCACCATGGGGGCTTTGTAAACGCACATGGTCCCCCATTCCAAACAAATTCTCTCTCCAAGAGCTCCTTCTCTTCTGAGCATTGTTGTTCACCCGCAGAGCACTTTACATCCACATATGGGATATTTCCATACTCAGAAGAAATGGTGTTACAAATTTTGGGGGGCATTTCATTTTCTCCTATTACCCCTTGTAAAAATTTAAAATTTGAGGAAAAAACAGCATTTTTGTGAAATATTTTTTTTTCATTTACACAACTGACTTTAACAAACAATTGTCAAACACCTGTGGGGTGTTGAGGCTCGCTATACCCCTTGTTATGTTCCTTGAGGGGTTAAGTTTCCAAAATAGTAGGCCATGTGTTTTATTATTATTATTAATTTTTGCTGTTCTGGCACCATAGGGGCTTCCTAAATGTGACATGCCCCCCAAAAACCATTTCAGCAAAATTCACTCTTCAAAATCCCATTCCCTTCTGAGCCCTCTACTGCACCCACAGAACACTTTTCATCCACATATGAGGTATTTCCTTACTCAAGAGAAATTGCATTGTAAAAGTTCAAAAAATGGCTTTACACGGAACATGCGAGTGTAAGATTTTGAATGTTCTCCTTCACTTTGCTGCTATTCCTGTGAAACACCTAAAAGGTTAACAAACTTTCTGAATGTTATTTTGAATACTTTGAGGGGTGAAGTTTCTATTATGGGGTAGTTTATGGGGCATTTCTTACAGAAATGCCCCTCAAATGCACTTCAAACTTAACTGGTCCTGAAAAATTCAGATTTTTAATTTTTCATAAAAATTTTGAAAATAGTTGCTACACTTTGAAGCCCTCTAATGTCTTCAAAAAGTTAAAACATGTCTACTTTATGATGCCAACATAAAGTAGACATTGTATTTGTGAATCAATATATAATTTATTTGGAATGTCCATTTTCCTTACAAGCAGAAAGTTTTAAAGTTAGAAAAATGCAAAATTTTTAACCAGGAAAGGGTACAAGTAACAACAAAAATTTACCACTATGTTAAAGTAGAATATGTCACAAAAAAACAATCTCGGATTCAGAATAAAAGGTAAAAGCATCCCAGAGTTATTAATGCATAAATTGACAGTGATCAGAATTGCAAAAAAGAGTCTTTAAGGTGAAAATGGGCTTAGTACCTAAGGGGTTAAAAGTTTTTATCTTAAAATGCAGATCAGCTCACTGCTTTGCTCAGCATGCTAGGTTTTATTATGTGATAGCTTTTATGGGCTCGTTCTGCGGTTACACTGCTGGCTGCGATTTGTAGTGCACCAATTGGACACAGTAATGCAGGTCACAGGATGTCACTGTCTGCGGCCAGCCCACTGCTTAATGTTTTGCTAAGATTGTAATTTGATAGTTTTTGCGGACCTGCCCTGCAGTGACACTGCTGGGATATGTAGTACACCGAATGGAGAGAGTAATGCAGGTGACAGGAGGTCCCTGTCTGAGGTCACCCCACTGCCCAATGCTTTGCTCAGTTTGCTTTTAAATTTTATCAGACTTTTGAAGGCTTTATGGGAGTAGTTCTTGCTCTTACACTCTCTCTGCTTTCTCTATTCAAGATGACAGCCGCAATGCAGAGCATGAAGCTTTATCAGCCTCTTATCCCCCCCCCCCCCCCCCCCCCCGTGCTGACTCCTGATTGGCCTGGGAGCTGTTTGTCACATAAATGCAAGCAATGATTGGATAACCTTGGGTCATGTGATCTTGCTGCAAGCTGCAAGGTATACTGGGCTACCCTGACGTCATCTCAGTGTTCATAGTACTTCCTGTATGCATTCAGGTGTCAAAACACCTTGTGTTCCTTATCCTTTCTGCTATTATTAACGCCGATGCCAGGCTAGAGTGAGCTGAGCCTGGCAGAGAGCAAAAGCTCGGCGAGCAGCTGTCAACCCAAATTCTTAGCGAGACCAGGTTTGCCAAGCTTGTTTCACTCATCTCTAGTCTTTTCAGTCTTATGTATTGTAATTGTATTGATGGAGGCTGAGGGAAAACATGAAGCTGACATGTAGATACCAAAGCCCCAAAGAAAAAACATGTGATAAACACCCTACAATTTAATAGGCAATTAATTTTACTGACCCTGCTAACATATTTTTCTATTTAATTTTGATCAAGTATTTATGTATCATTTAATCTTTAATCCTTTTTGTACAATACCAATAATCATTACAATCACATAGGAAACAAATGAACAATACCGATTAGTGCTAGATGTAACTTTATGAGTACACTGACTTTTCCAGCTTTACATTACTGTGTTACGTATGTTAACATTTCCATTCCTCAATCTATGAGATAAATTAAGAAATGAAAAGTCTTTTCCAAACCTATCAAAGCTTGATAAACAGTGTGCGCTCAGCATAAGTAGAATTTATATACAACTCACTGAATGTAGGTAATCAATCAGCCGGCGGTACAACTAAATTACATTCCAGATCATTGACATTACAATTCTACTGTGTATTATAGACCAAACTTTCCTGCAGGGCAATTCACGTCTTGGAGGGAACAGACACGTAATGTGTAGCACATTCAGAAGTAGCATATATAAGTCTTGCTGGTTTATTTTTGCATTTTGTTTGCACTTTCAACTGAAACAGATGAAAGAACAGTTGACAAAATGTGGTTATTGAAAGGCAGCTCAAATCATTTAAGAGCAGAGCATTTCACGCTCACACACAATGACCGTTCTTAGCATCAGTAAGCAGTGCCAGGTAGAAGAGCTGTATTTTGTCAGTCACGGTTAAAAGTAGCTATAGAACAGAAGTTACACTGTGAGTCCTTTAGAGCTACACAATATCAGTCTCCATCAACTACTTAATGAGTTAAAAAGTTAGTTATAACCAAAAATGACCGATTAGTGAACGTGTTCTTCAAGTTATCCAGTGCCGCAGTTGCAAGGGTCACAGGAGTTGCACTTGTGACTGGGCCCCAGAGTCAGGGGGGCCCACAACACCCCTTATCACTGCAGTGCCAAATCACTTGCTAAATAGATGTCTTAAATATTTCCCCTGACAATTGAAAACTTAGCAATACAGATGGAGAGCTGAGGCAGCTGTAAGATTTACAGGAGATACAGGGAGAGGAGGAGCCAATACACTCTCTCAGCACCGCCCAGCCATCGAACAATTCATGTAGAAGGAGAAGGGACAAGGCTAAAGCAGCATTTCTCTTTTTTCTCTGGTGTACTCGATATATTACATGGACAGCCATCTACTCTGCAGGGAAAACAAAAATGTTACATTATCATAGAGTGTAATAAAAATATACGCCCAGATGTACTATGTGATGTGATGTGTTTGGGTCACACTTTTGGCTTCTTCCTGGCTGGTTTTGTGTCATACAAGCTTTCTGTCCCATTTACTCTTCCTCTGAGCCATTTGTGCGCCACATTTCTGGCATTTTCAACTTGCCAGAAGGAAACATGTCGTCACAGAGTGTAACTTTCTAGTCTGAATTGTGGTGCATAAATCGGTTGCACAATTCACCACTTTTAAATCGGTGTAAGCAAGATCTAGCCAAACAGTATATTAGCAAGACCTGACAGGCGCTGCCAAATTTACCACAGCCCATGAACCACCATAGTAAAAACAGTACCACTTAGCGAAAGACACATTCACGGGAAGCCTGATTACTAAGAGAATACAATACAATAGTAAACTTTGGGCCATAATCTTTATTAGAATACATAAGGGACATACATATTAAAAGGAATCAAAGCAACGGATAGGTTGAAGTCATCCAAGAGCATCAGGACAGTGACATGGGATATATATGTAAAAATAGGCAAATGAACTACATATACATGATGAAAAAAATGGGTAGTATGTAATGCAGGTAGCTGCATAGGTTGACCACAACATCAAAAGGGATGAAAGGGTTAACAAAAACACATTAACAGAAAGTACATCTAGTTCTGATGTTCAAGGGCGATGCCCTTGTTAGCTTTCAGCAAAAGGTGATTAAAACACATATTTCTCTTAGGTTTATATTAAAACATCATGTTGGCATTCTACAATACTGCGTACATGTTTCAAGCCTGCTTTATTTTAAAATGTTTTAACGCTATTTCCTACCTATGACAAAAAAACAAGTAGGTTTAAAACAAGTGGTATGTGTAATGACAACATAGTGCTTTTAATATGATGTTATCAGATTTGTGAATTTTATTTCCCTTTCTCAATATATCTAGTTGACTTGCAGTTCCATAAGCTGTCCGTGCACCATGTTCTGGACTTTCTTAATACTGTTATATTTACTGAGTCATCTAATAGAAGTGATCTGTAAGGACCTTCTTTAAATTATTTTTATCCCCTCTAAGATATTTCTCATCTGAAGAAGAAGATTCCAGCAATGCAGTCACTTGGCTTAGACTATGCCCAATGGATAATACCTGAAACGCAGACTCCTGGCTTTTGACTAGGCCGAACTAATGATCTGACTAATGCAGGCTCTAATGCCAGCAGTAAATAGTTCACAGTACTCATTGTATGGTTCTCCTGTGGTCCTTGAATTCACATTAGCAATTACAGACAGTTTGTCCTAACAGTAACATGCCATGCTTCCTACCTACAATTGCTACATGTGCTCTACAGTAATGTCCAGCAATAATATATGCACAAAAAATTGGATGGAGTACTAGATTAGTATTAAAATATTATAACTTTATTAACAATTCATTACATTATATAAAAACACCATGAAAGGGAAAAGCCAACTTGTTGTTGGAAAGAGGGCGTCACTCCAGAAGGTCCACAATGTAAACTACAATATTAGACACATTACATATATTGCACTACTGCTCATTCTATTGCACAATCCCATAGAGGATATACCTCAACAACTATAAAGTGCTTAGAGACAGTGTACATACCGGTACCAGGACGAAGGACAACCCGAAACGTACGTTGGGGTGGCGTTTCTCCAGCGGTCCCTCTCTCATTTGTACATCTATTTTGTTTACCGGTATGTACACTGTCTCTAAGCACTTTATAGTTGTCGAGGTATATCCTCTATGGGATTGTGCAATAGAATGAGCAGTAGTGCAATATATGTAATGTGTCTAATATTGTAGTTTACATTGTGAACCTTCTGGAGTGACGCCCTCTTTCCAACAACAAGTTGGCTTTTCCCTTTCATGGTGTTTTTATATAATGTAATGAATTGTTAATAAAGTTATAATATTTTAATACTAATCTAGTACTCCATCCCATTTTTGTGCATATTCTATTCAGTATAAGGAGTGTATAGCGGGCCATATGTAATAATTATATATAGGAATCATAGATCCCTAATTATAATATGTACTATACTGTGCCATAATTTTGGTTATGTCCAGCAATAATGTCCACATTGTAGTTTCTTACAGAAGTGGAAACCTCTAACACTTTGTTCCCTGTTGCAGATAAGTCGGGCCTCCACAAGGGAATTCTCAAACACTTGATTTGGAAAAATGGACATCTGTCTCTTCAGACTCGATCCTCCTGGACTCCCTCAGCCAACGGCAACCTATACTATTCTAGGCAGGCCCACTCACATAATGGTTCCAGATTTCCGTTTTTCAGTCATTGTTATTCTCCACATGGCAATAAACATCCTTGTTCTGTCATTCCTGCTCTGTTACAGTCTACTGACTCGCAGACAAATTTTTTGCTCTAAAGTGAATCTTCATATAGCCCTTATAATTAGAGTTGAGTGAGCCAATCTCGACAAACCTGGATCCCATCTGAACCTCAAGGGTTTACAGCTTACCATGGTGGGAGATCCAGCTGTACCAAACTTTCAAACAATGCCAGGTTCGACTCACATGAACCTGACAATGTTGGGGCTGAGCTAAGCTCAGCCAAGCACTAGTTAATTACTGGGAAGCGGGGGGGGGGGGGGGCTGGGGTGTATTCATTATACAGCCATCTATATGGCTGTATAAGGTATACAGAGAATAGAATGATACTTACCATCTTGTGTAGCTCCGCCCCTTTGTGACATTATGGCTAGAGGTGGGTTTACACAAGAAAAGACCAGAACCAGCGGCGAGATGGTAAATATCAGTCTCTTCACTATACAGCCATATAGATGACTATGTCATGTATACACCCCCATGAGTTAACTAGCGCTGCTCAGCTGAACTTTCAGAAAACTTGCTGAACTTTACCTCTTATTTATGTAGTAGCCAGCGTAATACTCAGCTTCAACACTGCAACATCACCCATGCATCTATGTGCAGGGCTCATAGGCAATTGCTTACAGTTAGAAAGGAAGAGTATAATCCAAAGTGCTTATGGGGAAGAGGATTCCCTTGGCTATTGTGAGGCAGAGAGCCGCAGCATCACAATCAAGGGCACAGACTCCAAGTGCTAGAAAGACACAGCCTAAAATGGATTCAATATTCTAAAACACCTGACGTCTCAAAATGTATTTAAAAGGGTTAAACTTGTTTTCACAGTTTAGAGGAAGTCGCTTACAGACACTACAAAAATAACCTAAGTGGGCTTTCTAGGGTTTCATTTTGTAAATAAATAAGTTTTTAGTTTCTGCAAAAAAAAAAAATATATATATATATAACCCTGTTGATTTATTTCTTTTTTCTTTTTTTGGGGGTTCTGTCTTTGAAAGGTATTCATGCCAAATTACAGATCTGCATCCCATCAATGGAAGCCCAGGCCAGGCCACAGATTAGGGCAGAATCTGTTCATTGATTTATTGTTTGAATTTACGTCTGTATTGTCTAAAACAACAACCTTCAAAGACTATATGGAAATATGAAATCACTAGTGTATATCCAGCTTTACTGAAGGTTCTGCAATTTACATCTACTATATCAGATATCGGATCCCTTTTTATTTTCCATTTAACCTTCCATTGTGTTATTATACAGCTGTGTATTTTCTGCACTTTCATATTAATATAAAGCTATTTTGTTGGAGGAATGGAAATGATTATTAGCTGCATTCAGCCACATCTGTGAGCGATCATGCCAATCATATCAATAATTATATTCATTAAAGCAAAAGCCCAACTGAAAAACAATCTGTTTATGGTTAGAATTCAGAATTAGCCAATTGGCAATTTTAACAGGTCTGCGAGGAATGTACATTTTTTAAAAATGTTAAAAATGAAATCAATACGTTTATTTTATTACTCCTGTTTTGACAAAAAGTAAAAGTACACAAGCTTTTTAAACTAATATTTACAATTAGGGTCATATCTAACAAAAATATTGTAGCTGTACCTCAACAATTATATAGAAAATTATGAAAGTGTTGCTATTAACCCCTTAGTAATCAGTGATTATAATAAATACTCATTTGCAGTTGTCTGTTCCTGCTATATACCATGCAGGAGAAGGGCTGTTTATATATTACTCATCCCCACTTCTACTTCAACTGCTGGGATCAGAGATAGCCATGGTGAATATTTGATCCCATCGGCCTCCTGTGAATTGATTGCAGGGTGTTGACGGGCTGCTATGGCAGCCGGAGGCCTGCTAATGACCCCAAAGTCTGCCATCATCATAGGGCACATATTAGACCTGAATGATCAAGTACAAAAAATTAAGGTGAAAAATGAAAATAAAAAATAAATAAATTTTCCCATGGCAATAAAAAAAAAAGAAGCTATATATAATTGGTATCACCACATTTACAGTATAAGAACCCAAACTATAAAATAGTTTAGTTATTGGGGGAGTGAAATAATGGCATAATTGCAATTTTTTTGTCACCTTGCCTCCCAAATAAATAAAATAGAAAGCCATTTAAAAATTGTACATACCTCAAAATGGTACCAAAACATCAACTCACACAGCTCTGTTTATACGATAGTAAAAGAAGGATTTCAGAAAATGGAGATCCAAAAAAGATTTTCTTTAAGGGCCCTTTTACACTACATATTTTCTAAGCAGAATGCTACTCTTGAGTTCTGAGGTGGAAAATATGGTGCATCAGCCTCTTTTTCAATGTGATCCTGCTGCATGATTAACACTACGGAATTTACACCATGGACGTTCCGCTGTGACAATTTCAGACACCAGACTGTGCCGAAAGAAGGAACATGTTCATTGTTTCAATGGAATGTACTCAGAAATGCATTGGGCATGGCGGGAGATCCAACTGTACCGCACGTGTCAACAGGGGGCTGGCTTGTTAGGGAACACAAGAAGAAGCCAAGCCCTCTGTGATCAGCTATTGTCTTGAGCCAAACAGGATCCCAGAAGAGGCTGTAGATGGAAGTCATCCGTACTACAGAGGAATGCTGAACCTATAGGACCGTGGAAAAACAAAAAAAGGAACAATCCACCCCTGAGAGGTAAAACACATAAATGTACTAACTACGTAACTTTGCACCTGGAATACCTGTATAACCGTGTCGGAGATGAGATTACTGTGATAGGAAGTGATGTCATTTGATGGACAAGTACAGACAGGAGGAACATCATTTGGAGCAGGAGGGGGCATTACGGAAGAAAGATACTGTAATCATGTTTGTTGCATATTGTATATATTACATAAGGCACATAATAGTTTGTTGGTAAATATAGGTTTTTGAAATTATCACACAGAATAAATAATTGAAAAAAGAAAAAAATATATAATGCAATATTACAGTTTTTTGGAAGATATACCTCAAGATTTTCCAAACTTTAGAAAAAAATTCATTTTAAGATTAGAAAAGAAGGACATTTTTAAGAACAGTGAAATAGTTAAGTATCAGAACTTCTGTATCAAAACCTATCCGGATGGTTTAAATTTGTTGCATTTTATGTAGTGAGGGACAACTACTATTATAATATTCTTTTTTAAGTTAGTTTAAGCAAACTTTAAACAAGAAGCTGTAGTGTAAATTGGAACAAACGAGTCTTTTATACAATGTATGAATGGGCAACCTGTCTTCATTCATAGTGAGGCACAGTAGTTTCAGCAGCCTATGTTCTTAAATCGGCAACTTGTGTGTGTCGGCGCGGTGACTTTTGATTGCTCCTATTAAGGATGTGAATAAACATGACCCAGGTTTTGTTAAATTAGGGTTCTTTCAGTTCGTACAGGGGTTATGTCAACTTAAAGGTGCTCCAGTGATCACTGCATAAACAGTGAAGGGTCACAGAAGCATGAGTGTCAGAAGAATTTACTATACAACTACAGCAAGTACATTCATACTAGAAGAGAACTCAGCATTTAAGCAGGTTAGCCCTGCAAAGAGGTGTAATACCTTTTAGGAGAGTAAACATTGTTTTTCCAAAAACAGAATATTAATAATGTGTATTGCACATAAGGCATGATCACCAAGATTGCCACTACAATTACAATTATAGGTACTTTTTTTTAATTATATTTGAAAAAAGGTTTTGTTTCTGGTGGTGAATCTTTGCATTTCACAGTCAGGCCACATTTTTTTTATGAAGCCATAAATACCTTAGAAAGTGGCGCCTTCTGGTTTCCTCTTATATAATGTTTTGTAGAACATGCCATGTAACTTTTTCTTTGAAAGAGGTACACAGGATGTTAACAAAAACAAAGTAAGGTACAATAAGCTTAAAGGGGTTATCTACCATAAGGTGATTTTCGTACATACCTGGCAGACCGTAATGGACATGCTTGGGAAGGATCTGCTCTTGTCTTGGGGCTAAATGGCTATGTTGTGAGATTACCATAACACTGTGGCTAGCTTTTTGTGAACTGGTATTTCCTGTTTGACTTTTCTTTTCTTTTTACTACAAATCCCACAATTCGAATTTCCTCCCTCCCACTCATCAGCCACCCCACCGATTGAAACATAAATGAGCTGTATCCATTCAAAAGACTTGTGGTTTTCAATCAGGGTGCCTACAGCTGTTGCATTAGTTGTAGATTGATCTCCCACCAAGCGATTCCTCCACCCATTGAAGCAGACAGGCTCCCGGTCATCAGCTGACAAGTGAGTCTGGTCTCGGCCTCATTGCAACCTGGGAAAAATCTGAGACAACAGTAATTTTGTATGCTGTTAAAAATAAATATTGGGGTGAAAATCACAGAAGAATTGTGAGAAAACCGTCACACACAGGTACAGACACTGTATTATGAACTACACTAACTTTACAGCCCCTGTAGCATAGTCAAAATAAAAAAATTCCTGGAATACCCCTTTAAGGCTACGTTTCCACTTAGTTTGGGGCAAAAAATGCCCAAATAGCATCCCTACTTCCCTCCGCAGCCATACAGTATTCCAGTGCAGCAAAGTGCTGCACTATAAACTGTCCTTGAGTCCCAGGACTCAGCTGTGCCGCGGCTGTACAGCCAGGAGCACAGCTGATACTGAGCAGTAGATAAACGTAATATATCTACTGCCCAGCAAGAATTTACAGTGAACCTGAGATGTGTATACATCGCTGGTTTACTTAACCCCTTCCTGGGCTGTGCTCTATGTGCCAGCCAAGCATGGAAAGAGTTACGTTACACTGCTGGTTAACCTTTTGGCGGTATCCAATATATACAGCCAGATAGAGAAGAATAATGGAAGAGCAGCACATCCAAGACAAAAAATTGAAGAAATAAGTGGGTGCAGGCAACTAGTTGGCCCCGGTCAAAGGCCCACATCCAGATACAGCAACAGAAGATAGTCGCAGCACTCCAAAAAATGGTGAAAAAATAAGGTGTCTTTATTCCATATCACAAATACAAGAGCAACATTTTGGCTGCCTTTGCTCCCTGAAGGCGATGAAAAAACAGCCACAGGGTACTTTCCACACACTAGAAAAAACTGCACTTATTGAGTGAAAGTCAGAAGTGGATCCAGTAGGAAGGAAGTATATTATTCCATTCATTTTGAATACACTTCTGGGTTTGGTTCATATACTGCAGTGGCATTGTTTAAAAAAAAATGCCAGAAAATAACCAATATGAAAACCTAGCCTAAAGGGGATATCCAGGGATAGAAAAAGCCGCTTTCTTTCCAAAACAGTGTCTTGTCCTCAGTTTGTGTGTGGTATTGCAGCTCAGTTCTATTGAAGTAATACTACATACTTTAAGGACAAGAGTGGCGCTGTTTTCGTAAGAAAGTAGTTACGTTTTTCTAATGCTTGATAACCACTTTAAAGGGGTACTCTACTGGAAAACATTTTTTTTTAATCAACTGGTGCCAGAAAGTTAAAAAGATTTGTAAATGATTTATATTTAAAAAAAATCTTAATTCTTCCAGTACTATTCAGCTGCTGTATGTTCCACAGGAAGTTCTTTTATTTTTGAATTTCCTTTCTGCCTGACCACAGTGCTCTCTGCTGACACCTCTGTCCATTTTAGGAACTGTCCAGAGTAGGAGCAAATCCCCATAGAAAACCTATCCTGCTCTTGAAAGTTCCTGACATGGACAGAGGTGTCAGCAGAGAGCACTGTGGTCAGACAGAAAGGAAATTCAAAAAGAAAAGAACTTCTTGTGGATCATACAGCAGCTGATAATTACTGGAAATATTAAGATTTTTTAATAGAAGTAATTTACAAATCTGTTTAACTTTCTGGCACCAGTTGATTTAAAAAGTAAAAATTCTAGTGGAGTAACCCTTTAATAACTCTTTCTGAGTATCAGTACAGCCCATGACATCTACATCGTCAAGCAATCACAGTCCATTCATAAAGAACACTGCCAGTTCTTATCACATCGCACAAGTCAATCATAACATACAGTATGAAATATTTCTTATTTCCAACTTGTAATATTCAGTGTACCTGTTGGAACCACACTGTACACAGGAGGAGGGTTTCTTGTTGAACCCCAGTTTACAAAGATGTCCTAGGCATATCCCACTGTACAATCTACATTTTACATGGCTTCTAACAGGTCTATGATTTAGTCTCTGGCCCACTCATATCCCTCACTGAAAAGAGTACTGTTCTCAACCACTTGGCTTGCCTTCCAAGGGTAGGTTAGAGTAATTTTAACCTCACTATACCAAGCTGTATTTTGGCAGATATTTTTTTTATTCACTTTATACGTATTATGGGCTGTAAGCAGTACAAAATATAGCCTCAATGAAAACAATTATAACTTGCTTGAAGACCAAACAATTGGTGCAGATATTTTGGAAATAAACAGCCATAATGGTGTCAAAAAAGCCTAAAAAATATTGTGGTAAAAAAATAGGGACCTAACTGTATGTAATTCAGCAGCTCCTCCGGTCCACCCCGGTATACAATGCTGAGATCAGAATAGGAATGCCATTCCAATCAGGTGTGATGCTGGTGTTCCACACTGTCTTACAGTGCCAGATGTTTATGGGCTGCTGTGGCACACATTCCTAAGATATTGCTGAACACCAGGACTTTGACTTCTGCCTGACTTTATTACATAGGCCTTCATGATTCTGGTTTGGATCTTGATAAAACCTCCTGTTCTGATGCTGTCCTTTTGTTCTCATCCCTGGCTTATTTCTGGTTTTCCCTCTGACTCTGATCCTGACATAAATGTTCTTGTTGGGATCAGAGGCATAACTTGTAGCTTCTGGGCTCCGATGCAAAATCTACAACAGGGGCGCATGTGCCAATTATAATACTGATCTCTTATGGGGCAGATATTCTTAGGCCCCAGGGCCCTGATGCAACTGCTATCTCTGCACCTGGTTCTGATCTGGTCTGTTTGACTACACCCTTTGTTTAGCACCATGCCACTTAGTGTAGGGGCTGTTGCCTATTTGGGGGTCGCAAGTTAGGGAAAATCATCCAAGTAGGTAAAGACAGTGGTTGGGGTAAGAGCATTGCCTCACTGTTTCCTACTACACATGACAGAAATATTTAGACATTATTGAAATATTGGCTTAAGAAACACAGTATGTGGCGGAAGATAAGAAGAACCATTTTGCCAAAAAGTCTGTCCAATAGTCTAAATTCTAATCAATAGTCACTGGCCCTATCATATATGAAGGATAGCCTTATGCCCATCCCATGTATAGTAAAATAGTAACATAGTTCATAAGGTTGAAAAAAGACCAGAGTCCATCAAGTTCAACCTATATCCCTAATGAGTCCCTACTGAATTGATCCAGAGGAAGGCAAAAAAAAACTCATACTAGAAGTAAGAATTCCTTCCCGACTACAAATATGGCATCAGAATAAATCCCTGGATCAACCTTCTGTCCCTATAAATCTAGTATACATAACTAGCTATGTTATTATTTTCCAAAAATGCGTCCAGACCCTTTTTGAACTCTTTTACAGAGTTCACCATGACCATCTCCTCAGGCAGAGAATGTCACAGTCTCCTAGGACTCTATCCATCTTTTCCAGCCCACCGGAGCACCTGAAAGCTGAACTAATTTATGCAGGCTAAAGTCATCAACTGCCGAGCCGAGAAGTTTGTGATGAATCGAATTACTGTAACTTCGCTCATCTCTAGTCACTACAGCTAAATGCTTGAACTCCTTCACTGTATTTGCAGCTACCACTTCTGCTGGAAGGCTATTCACTGCATCCACTACTCTCTCAGTAAAGTAATGCTACCTCATAAAACTATGTCCTCTTGTGGTCATTTTTCTTCTTTTAAATATGCTCTCCTCCTTTACCATGTTTATTCCCTTTATGTATATAAAAGCTATACATGAAAAAATCCTTTAACCTTTCATGTTAAGATCCCTCAAACATAACCACTGGTACCATCATACGTATTTCATTGTAAGCCACTGTACACCATCACAAATGGTATCATTAACCCTATCATCATACACACCCACAGACTATATTAAACCTGAAGTAAAACCTTTTAAAATAATTAACACTATTTTGCATTTTCACAACAGGAGCCATGTAATTGGGAAGCCTAACTTTGTGTTTTTACCACATGACATGATAAAAAAAAAATTCCTTAGAGGTACAATACATTGATGAATTTGTTCTGAAAATAAAATATATTAGCTTTTTTGCAAAAAAGCTGAAGAATCCAAACTTTTCCAACCACCTGTGCAGACACAATAACTAAACTATGGTCAGGGAAAGTGTAAAACTGTACAACTGTAGACATAAAGTTCTCCAAAGTTATAAAAACATATCAATTACTAAATGGCTTGTAAACTTGTATTTCAAGTATAATGGCACATTTTGAAATACACATCAATACATTCATTGTTGAGATGTGAGAAAGTTTGGTGCACAAGCAGTAAAAGCATGTTTTAATTAAACATATATGTGTCAATTATTTACAGTCGGATTATGTAAAGCATTCACACTTTTGTATCTGGAAGGCACCACAAAGAACATGTTTTCAAGTTGTTGCTGTCTCTTTAATATAAACTAAATGGTACTGTTGATGCACCATATCCTCAAACTGGCACTGCAAGTTGCACCTTAAGCCAGATACACATCAGTGCCAACTGGGAAATGATCTTTGCCATTAAATGTGAATAGAACTGTTGGATGCAGGTATGGTATATCAGGGTGGACCTACATAGGCCAGTACAGGTAATATGACCTCGAACAGCTTTCAATTATACTACATTATGCAAATCAAAAAGAACATGAAGTTTCTAGACAAGGCAAAGAGATGTGATATAGATTTAAAATTTGCATTTAAATTATAACACGATGGTAAGAATTTTGGAGTCAAAGTGTAGAATGTTTGAAGAGAGTACTCCTTTATCCTTAGGTGACCTTGAAGTAGTTAATATGAAATAGCAGTGCTTTTATAGCTTATATGAAATGGAGCTTTTCTCTTTTGCATATATTTAAATTTGACAAGTGACAAGAAAACTCAGGGTCTAGGGTAGTAAAGGGGTTAAAGTCGGTATGACTGGTTGTCTGTGACAGGAAACATCCCTTGTCATCTAGGAGAGTGAGAGGGTTAATGTAAATTTTTCTTGTGGTCTAGTGCAACAAAAGTGTTAATGGACAAGTATCATGATTAAAAACTTATGCCCTATCCAAAGGATAGGGGATAACTTTTAGAACGCGGGGGGTCCGAGTGCTGTGGACCCCCCCCCCCCGCAATCTCTTGTTTGGAGCATCGGGTCTCAAGCACAGGAACGCGTCACGACCCCTGCCTGAAGCGGGAGCTGCCATACCCCCTCCATAAAGCTCTATGGGAGAGCTGAAGATTGACGAATGGCTCTCGCTGTATGGAGGGGGCATGGCAGCTCCCGCTTCAGGCGGGGTCATGACGCGCTCTTGTGCTGGAGACCTCAGCGCTTGGACCCCCCACAATCTAAAACTTTTCGTCATGATACTTGTCTTTTAATGTCAGAATCTCTAGTGAGATAGGGCAGTAATGTCAGTATACCTGAAGGTCTACGGCAGTGAGAGGACTAAGGTTAGGTTCTTTGCTAGTTTAGGGAAGTGTAGGGATTAATGTCAGTATACCTGGTGCTCAAGATTAAAGTAAGTATCCTTGTAGAGGGGAGGTATATGCCCCCACAACAGCCAGGGTCATTATGATCAGTCATATATTCTGTGATATCATAGATCCTCATAATAGCACAGCACACATCATTTCCAACATACAGTAAAAGGAAACATAACATGATGACACTGCCTGCACCAGAAGAAAAAATAGGACAGACAGAGAAACCGAGCATTGGGAGGAGCTTTGTGGAATAGTTGTGACAGGTGAGGGTTCTATTTTTCTCCAAAAAAAAAAAACTACATAGGGTCACAGAGGAACCTAACTCCTATATGGGAGCACAGAGGGGCCTTACACTATATGGGGGCCAAAGGGGATCCATACTGCCATATAGCAACACAGAGGTGGGTCTAACTGTTACATGGGGACAAACAGGTGGGCCTAATACTAACACGAGTGTGGGCCAGTTGAAGCATATCTTGCGAAACGGCACCGTAGCCCCGAACGAACGTCCCCCTGTTTTTTGTCCACCCGTGTCTTGCACTGTTTATACCCTTCATGGATCAATAAAGAAGCTTGAAGTTTACGTATTTGGTGAGTTGCCCTGGTTTTCTTTTCTCTTTTCTACGGATTGTTTGCATTGGACTTTGCTATTACCAGTGAGCACCATCAGACGTGGTTGAGCCAGCAGAGGCATTGGATGTCAGGTGCTAACAATTAAGGAAGCAGTGCCGAGTTTGTTCTCTCTACTATTTAATATTGACTGGTCACAGTGTTGCTTAGCCAATCACTGGCCTGCAGTGGTGCCCCGCCTCAGTCAGTCATTAACAAGCGACACTGTCAGTTAGAAACCACAATCTGCAGCTCCGGGGAAAGCAGTGTCGCTGGCTGTAGACCGCCTTGATACCAGAGGCAACTGGGGAGCAAGGAAAGTTTTATTGTTTAATTAAGAAGGTCCAGCTTGTAAAGGTCCATTTTTTCCGAAAATGTGCCCACAGAAGGACCTTGCTTCATGTGATGGGTATTTGACTGTTCCCCATGCCACATTGATTATGATTTATTTTTACTAGCAGGTGTAAATAGTCATGTAATTCTACACCAGCTCAAAGCCAAAAAGGCAGCCTGACACGTGCCTGGATTTATTGAGGGCTTCTTGATAAATCCAGTATGATCCTACACTGGTCGGGATTTATGCGTTAAACACCAATCTTAGTGAATTCCCCCTCAGTCTTTACTTACTTGACTATACACTGCTAACTTGGCTTAAAGGGGTACTATGGCCATAAGACATCTTATCCCGTATTCATAGGATAGGGGATAAGATGTCTGATCGCAGGGGTCCCGCTGCTGGCGACCCCCGCAATCTCTCATGCAGACATCCACCTGTGGGATAAGATGTTTAAGGGCCGCAGTACCCCTTTAATGTCTCCAATATGTCTAATTCATGCCCTTAATTTTTGGCAGAAATTGCTAATGTACACTGATGTATATTTTAAACATCTATAATACCATTTATATTCTATTATATATTTATCTTTTGATTGTTCTAGCAGCAACATATTCTACCATTGTTACTATTCATATCAGTCCCTGTCCCCACAACCTAGTTTCCCAATCGCACTTAGATTTAGATGCAAAAAAAAGTATATGACTATGTCAATAGAAAGAAAATGTGCTCTATCTGCTATGGCATTTTCACATTTGTGTTATAGCTTTTATTCATATGCTTGGAAATATAAATGTTTTTAACTCACAAATATATTCATGCCTCACTTCATTTTAAGCTAAGCTTTTTTGGACAATGCTGAATAATTGGCTGGGTTTGTTGGATAATGTTGTGTATCAGAATACCAGCATACAAAGAACCCTGCCAAGACCTTTCAAGCGTTCACATTGTCTTCTGCTCCAAACTTCTGTGTTTCACATGTTGAGTCAGAGGTATATTTTTATACTAAAAAGAAGCAAACAAATAAGTATGTATTGCTTTTCATGAAATCACAGAGGGAATGTGTTCTGTCAGTCTCCAATCTTGAGGGACCTAAAATAAATGCAAAATACTGGATTACTGTAAAGTGCAGCTGTTCGTATCAGGTCATTCTTTGCTCATATGTATTGAGAACGGACACTTTGTCCTTCGTAGATGCTCCAAGGGATATTAACATTCTACAGTATCTATTATTGATTGCAAGTAATTACAATAATTTCAATAAATTATGTTTACATTGGATTGTGTTTAAATGTTGACATTTAATGACACTTTTATGAAAATACAAACACAATGTTCAGATATTTAAAAAAAAAAAATGAAATATGACATATTAGCTGTGCCCTGTTGTTTCAGCAAAAACTCTTTTCTTTTTGTCAATAACTTTAATGTTCTTTAAATAACTATGCATAAATGCTATTTTACCTGCATGCACATAAAGAAGTATAAAAGCAAAATAAAATGTTTTAAAATGTAGAAATGTAGCAAAAATCGTTAGATTATGTGTGTACTAAGTCCAACTACAGATATCCCTTCAGTACTATGGTCCCTAAACAAAAGAGTCAGACAGTGAAGATCGCGATCAATTCTTCTCTCCAATCATTTGTTGGTGGTCAGGGGGCCACCATATACCTTAGAGAGTTGAAATCTTAGAGGGGTATTTCAGGATTTTTTTTATTTGACAATGCTACAGGGGCTATACATTAGTGTAGTTCATAATATAGTGTCTGTACTGTGTTTCATAGTGGTCTTGCAATTCTTATGTGATTTTTGCCCAATATTTATTTTTAAAAGCATACAAAATGCTGGTTTTTCCAGGTTTTCCCAAGTTGCAATGCAGCCTGAGACATTACATCACTAGTCAGGTGTTCAGAGGGAGCCTGTCTTTGCAGAGCGACTAATGGGTGGGAGGGAGATCATTCTGCAGTGAATTAAAAAAAAAAACACTGGTCAATTGCATTGAATGGCCACACCCTTACAACAAAGGAATTATGGGACATGTTGTTCGAGGAAGGGAACTTTAACAGGAAATAGCCAGGTCACAAAAAGATAGCCACAATATTAAGGTTGACTCAGAACACAGCCGTTATGTTCCAAGACAAGCAGAAATCCTTCCTAAGCATGTGTGTGCACACATTTATGCAAAAAGTTGCTTCCACATGATAAGGTACCCCCATAAAAAAGTAGAATTACTGTTTGTCTATTTCCACTTTTTCCCAGATGAACTTGTCCTGCAAAAAATAAGCCCTTATACTAAAGGGGTACTCTAGGGTATCTATAGCATAGAGAATAAGATGTCAGATCGTGGGGCTTCCGCCCCTGGGAACCCTGCGATCTCTCCTGCAGTACTCTGTGTCATCTACTGCACGGAGCAAACTTCGCTCCGTGCCTTATGACTGGTAATACAGGAGCCAGAGTATCACGTCCCACCCCATTATACAAGTCTATGGGAGTGGGCGTGACGGTCACCACGCCCCTTCCCATAGACTTGCATTAAGGGGGTGGGGTGTGATGTCATGAGGGGGCGAGGCCGTGATATCACAATACTCCGGTCTCTGTATCGGCCGTCATCAGGCATTAAGCGAAGTTCGCTATGTGCAGCAGATGACACAGGGTGCTGCAGAAGAGATTGCGGGGGTTCCCAGCTGAGCGACCCCCATCATCTGACATCTTATCCCATATCCTTTGGTTAGGAGATATGATGTCTAGGGACGGAGTACCCCTTCAAAGCTACAGGAAAAAGAGAAAGTGTAAAAGTTATGGCTCTTGGAATGTGACATTGGAAAAAAGAGGAAAATGTGAATTTAGGATGAATTCTAAAGGGGTTCATAATAAAGTTTGAAATGCAAATAATAAAAATGGGAAACAGCAGGTGCACCTGTATAAGACACATGAGTCGACGTGCTGACACATCAATATTTACAGATTTTACACTCACAAATTCTTAAGCTCCACTTCATCTGATCCTTGATCTTTCGAGTGGTGATGTTAGCGGTTTGTCAGCCGAGATTTGAAGTATTACTGGAGTGAGAATGTTTCAAAGCACATAACCATTCAGCAGAACACAACACTTAATTCTAATTTAAAGCTTCTTAAATTTGTTTTCCAATATTTCCTTGTGGTTTTGGCTATACAGTTTGGCCCATGTTATAGACATCGAGCCCACTAAGCAAAGTCAATCTTTGTCTGTTGAAAATGTTACATACTAAAGTGTGACTTTTGGGATTGTTCATGACTTGTACTATTTTATTATATAAGTCCATGGTATTAGTACAGTACTTATAAAAACAGAAAGTCATCTCAGACTGTACAGACAAATGCACAGAGCCTCTGTTACCACACTTTGCTGGCTAAGCTTCTTACTTACTCAGTAGAATAAGAACATTTAACCTCAGGTGCCCTCAGCTATGCAGATCATTGATCTTTATGGTCCATCAGAGTCACATATGTGTTCAATTATTCTCGACTCACATAGTGTGGAACCCTATATATTATTATGAGAGGTAGCAAGATGTCAACCGCCGCTGCAAGGCACCCGTTTCAATTGCATTTGCATAGTCAGAGCAAAGGACTACAGCATGCAGCCGACTGATCTCACAGAATACTCAGTCATAGGCTCCCGCAACAGAAGGTTGTGATGTTTGAGAGGCCATAGCAGTTCACGTGTCACTACCACATAGGGGAGAAGTAGGAGGAGCAAAATGAGCTCTTTCAGTCCGGAAAGCAGGATTTAAAGAGTACCTATCATGATCTAAACTCTCCCTAATCTCCCCCATCTGTCTCTGACTCTCACTGACACGATCCCTGTGTTTCTTTTCATTCAAAACCCCCTCCTTCTACCTGATTTATTATCTTCTTGGCTGCTCATTCAGCCGTCCTAGTGTGAGAGAGGAAGGGGGCATGGCCCAGCATAGAGGCTGTGAACACAACGGCCGGCAGCTCTGAGTCTTCTCTTCTCTGTTTACACCTGCATGTGCAGAGAGAAGAAAGATCGGAGCTCAGATAGTAAAATGAATGAGGACATGCAGTAAAGCAGAGTAAGGAGTATGCCCTGCTGTTCTATAAGCACAGTGCTGGCTCCTGCCTGTCTGATTCACAGGCAAGGAGCAGTGCTGAGCTTGCCTGTGTCCCGGCTGCAGTCTGAGATTTAGGACTCCAGCATGAGTCTGAAATCTAGAAAAAAGGCTTGTGGCCAGGACTAATAGGGAAAACCCTTGTGGTCATTTTTTCAAAGTGGAAAATTAAATAGAAGCATATTTTTTAATAACATGCTATTGGAAAGTTATTCTGCATACTTTAATGTATAATATATCAAAAGTTTTTTTTTAAATGAAAGATACCCTTTAAGGCTCTGTAATGGGAATAGTCCCTGATAAACGGTTTGTATAGGACTAGTCTTTACCATTCTACATCTACATTGTCAACTGTTGTCTATTTTGTCATCTTTAACCAACTAATCTAGAAGGTCAAAAAAATTATAATGTAAAGCATATCTACATTGTAATTCCTTTCCCCATATGGATGTAACTAGGGATGAGCGAATCGAATCTGAAGAATCTGAATTCATTTAGAATTTCAGGAAAAATTTGATTAGTAATGAATGTAAATATCGCCGCGATTCGATTGCACAAATCGCTTCATTAACTCCTTAAGGACTCAAGGCATACCTGTACATTCTGAGTCCGCTCCCGTTCTATAACGTGGGGCCGCCAGCGTCTCATAGCGGGTCAGGCCCGGCCTCTAACAACGGCCAGGACCTGTGGCTAATAGTGCACGGCACTGATCACGGTGCCGCTTGCTATTAACCCTTTAGACACCGCGTCTATAGTGAAAGTAAAACATTGCCGGTTAGCTCAGGGGGCTGTCCTGTGGAATCCCGAACAGCTCTAGGACGGCAGGAGGGTCCCTTACCTTGCCTCCTGTTATCCAATCGCCGAATGACTGCTCAGTGCCTGAGAAACATGAGCAGTCAAGCGGCAGAATCATTGATCAATGGTTTCCTATGAGAAACCATTGATCAATGTAAAAGATCAGTGTGTGCAGTGTTATAGCCCCCTATGGGAGCTACAACATTGCTGAAAAAAAAAAAAAAAGGGGGGGGGGGAATGAATAAATGAATAAAAGTTTGAATCAACCCCCTTTTCCCATAAAAAAAACTGTGTAAATAAAGATAGAAATAAACATATGTTGTAAGGAGTTTTGACAGAGGGAGGGGGCTCCCTCTGTCTCTCTCCTGTAGCACCCTCCAATGATCGTGGGGTGCTGCTGCTTACCTGGGCAGCTGGTGGTCTTTACAAGGACCCCCAGGTCTGCCCCGGTTATTGCCTGTCAGGACGTACCTGAGGCGCGTCCTAATATGCTGCCTGCTAGTGTGAAACTTGCAGGCAGCATATATCTGCAATGCTTTGGAATACTAAGTATTACAAAGCATTACAAAAAAGTGAAAAATATAAAATAAATAAAAGCGTATAAAAACAATAAGTATAAAAAAAAGTGTAAAAATAAAGTGTAAAAAAATTATACAAATACATTTATTAAATGAATATAATGAAAAATAAAAATGTATAATGTGTAGGATCACACGGCGCACATCCACAGCATATAACATGCTGCGGATGCCCGCCAACAGTCACAATAATGAGCTCCCTGCTGCGGCTTGGTAGCTTTGTGTGTCCACTCATAACGACGGATTTCCCGCCGGCAGTCATGAGCGGACACACTGAGCTACCCAGCCACAGCAGTGATCTCGCCCTTGTGACTGCTGGGGGGGCAATATGCTGTGGATGCGCTCTATGTGACCCTACACTGCGTCCCGCTCATACTGCGTTTCCGCAGTGTTAGAGGTATCCACGCCAAAAAGAGTGATGCTGACATTTACTGCAACAGCTCCATTCATTTCTGAATGAGACTGTTACATTATACATTGGTATCCCTTTTTGACATGACAACGGACACCTATACTGCAGAAACGCAGTATGAATGGGGACTATTCATATCATGATGCCCTGAAAGCCAAAGGGGGCTCTTCTCCTTCTTGATTCTTCCAGGCAGTCAGGCAACCAGATATGGCCTTAGTAGGGGTACTGCCCAGCCCAGGACGAACAGGATGATAAAATATGGGGCATATTTCCTCCATTTCCAAAGCAACTTACCAAAATGATGTCCCACAAATAAAGAATGTATGGTAAAAAAAGCTAATTGCAATTTTTTCCACTGACTTTGAAATAATTCTAGCCACACAATAAGGGCTCACCATACTCACTTTTGCCCTAGGTGAATAAGTTAGGGGGCGTAGTTTCAAAAATGGGGTCACATCGGGGGGTGCGGTATTGTTCTGACAGCTAGAATGCTTTGCAAGTTATAGTGCGGCCGATAATTTGTATAATGATATCCTGAAAGCCAAATGGTGCTCCTCTCCTTTTGGGTCCCACCATGTGGCCATACAACCAAATATGGTCCAAGCGGGGGTATTACTGAACAGGGGCCGAACAGCGTAATAAAATATGGGGCACATTTTCTACTTTTCAGATACAATGTACAAAAAATATGTCCCACAAATAATGCATTTGTGAAAAAAAAAAAAAGAATATTAAAATTTTTCCACTGACTTTGTATCCATTCCAGCCACACAAAAAGGACTCAAAGTACTCATTTTTGTTCTAGATGAATACTTTAGGGGGTGTAGTTTCCAAAATGGGGTCACTTGTGGGGGGTTCTGTATAATTCTGACAGCTAAAACCCTTTGCAGACATGAAGTGCGGCCTGTAATCCTTTCGGCCTAGAATGATGCCCTGAAAGCCAAATGGCGCTCCTCTCCTTCTGGGTCTTACCCCGCGGCCAAGGAACCAAATATGGCCTAAGCGGGGGTATTTCCAAACACGGCCGAGCAGCTTAAGAAAATATAGGGTGCATTTCTTGCAATATCAGAAGTGATGTACAAGAAATATGCCCCACAAATGATGCATTTGTGAAAAAATGCACATTTCGAATTTTTAACACTGACTTTGTAATAATTCCTGCCAAAAAACTATGGTGTTAAAATACTCACTGTACCCCTAGTGCATACCTTGAGGGGTCTATTTTTTAAAATGGGGTCATTTGGGGGGGGGGCGTTCCCATGTTCTACCACCTTCAAATTTCTGAAAACCTTGCATAGCACATAAAAAATGAACGATTAAATAAATAAATAAATAATTAAAGAGTACATTAAATATAAAGTGTGTGCACTTAGATAAAATAAATAAATAAATAATGGATATGAATAAAACCTCTATGTATATACGTGACAGAATCTTTAGTAAAAGTGGAGTAGAGTGCATATGAGAAGTTATTAACTCATATAACAAGCAGATCATGCAGCACATAAAAAATATATAAAACTCAGAGGGATCATTAAAAAGGTACAGGTACACAAAAGGTAGGGGTCTTTCTGTAGGGTAGACCAATATTTACAGAGGATCCTTTTAATCTGAGTGTGTTCCCTTGTGTGTGGTGACGAAATTAGTGGACCAGTTGGGACCGTCTGAATTGTTACAAGCGGGTTTGGTGAGACACTCTGCTTGTGTATGAGTGCTAGCACGTTTGAAGGCCGATTCTATAGTGGCTTTGGGATACTTTTTAGCCTTAAAGCATGTCTTCAGTGTGTCACTTTGTTTTTTAAATCATCAAACAAAGAACAGTTTCTCCTAACACGTTTAAACTGTCCATACAGAATATTGGATATCCGTTTTTTGTAGTGAGAGCTGGAGAAGTCTAGATAGCTGTTGCTATCTACTTCTTTGAAAAAAGTGTGTGTGTTTAAGGAAGTCCCCAGGTATTGATATTAAGATCATTAAAAAATTCATCCATTTGGCACCAAGATCCTCTCCAGATAATAAATATATCGTCGATAAAATGTTTAAAAATATGTACTTGGGAAGCAATTGGTGAATCAATACTGCCAGTGGTGTGGAATAATGATCTATACTCAGCACACTGGCACTGCCATGGGTCCAAAGTCACGCCCAGTTTTGTGAATCTTTTTGTGGGGCTATTTGAAGAAAAAGTAGTGTACTGCCACCAATTGTTTCCCAAGTCCATATTTTTTAAACATTTTATTGACGATATATTTATTATCTGGGGAGGATGTCGGTGCCAACTGGATTAATTTTTAAGTGAACTTAATACCAATACCTGGGGATTTCACTTTACCCAAAATATTTTACCAATAATTCTTGATGTGGTCGTATTCCATGATGGAGGTACCACCTTAAGCACATGCACTTTTTTCAAAGAAGTAGATAGCACAGCTATCTAGACTTCTCCAGCTCTCACTACAAAAAATAGATATAGAATATTCCGTATGGACAGTTTAAACATGTTAGAAGAAACTGTTCTTCGTTTGATGATTTTAAAAAGCAAAGTGACACACGGAAGACATGCTTTAAGACTAAAAAGTATGCCAAAGCCATTATAGAATCGGCCTTCAAACGAGCTAGCACTCATACACAAGCAGAGTGTCTCACCAAAACTGCTCATAACAATTCAGACGGTCCCGGACGGTCCACTAATTTCATCCCCACATACACAAGGGAACACACTCAGATTAAAAGGATCCTCTGTAAATATTGGCCTATCCTACAGAAAGACCCCTACCGATGCAACATTCTACCCTCCAAACCGTCAGTCACCTTTAGAAGAGGACGGACTTTACGCAATATTGTGGCAATATTGTGGCCCTGAGTAGGCTCAGAACTGCAATTTCTACTACCAACAATTTTCTAAGCACCACAGGTTGCTATTCATGTGGCATTTCCAGTTGTAAGTGTTGTGCCAACATCAAGCACAGTAGTAAAATGTTCATGTAAAATAAAACTGGGGAACAGTTCGACATTAAGACTTTCCTCAACAATTCCTCACAGTATGTTATATATGTTCTTTAATGCTTATGTAAATTCAATATGTAGGGCGAACTATTTGCTGCCTACACGAATGCATTAATAAACACCGTAACAACACCGTCCACGGGTTTCTACTGCATAGTGTGTCTAGACACCTCACTCTTGAACACAATCAAGACTTTGGCTGCATTTTTATCACTCCTATAGACAGTATTTCAAAGGAAGACCCGCAGAGATTCACAGGCTACAAACTCTCGTTCTGTCCGGTCTAAATGAACTAATTAAAAGTTCCCTCTGATTTCTGTACCTTTTTTTATGATTCCTCAGGTGAGTAGGAGCAACACATGCTTGAAACAATATTATTTTTCCACAATTTTGAAAGGGTGCCAATAATTTTGTCCAGCCCATTTTTGAAGTTTGGTGTGACATTATGTCCAATTTGCATTTTTTTCCTCGCTTTTTTGATTTAGTTCCAATATACACAAAGGGAATAAACATGTCTATAGCAAAACATGTGTTACTGCAATCCTTTTCTGTGAGAAATACTTCATTTTCTAGAAAAATTTCAGGGGTGCCAACATTTAGGGCCATGACTGTATATATATTTACCACATATTGACACTATTACAGTTGCCCCTGGTATCGACATCACATACATGGGTGCCCTTGGCGCTGACCTTATATTGAATATCACACCATTTATAGTATTGTCATTTCCCCTTATAATCACCATAACCTTGCTTTTCCCTGGTGACACCACGGCATATATTTTTCCCTTTTACATCTTCCAACCATAATCCATTCAACATTCTTTAATCCTTACCACCTTGCTGTGCTTTTTGAAGTGCTAAAGGTCCATTGCTTGATGCCCATTCTTTCATTCCACTGCTCTGAAAGTCTGTATGCACTTTCCGGCCTCCCACTGGCACGGCCGCGTCACGCGATCTAAAGCGATCCTTGTTGCCTATGACTTAAATACACATCCTCTACTGTTCCTTAACATCTAATATTGATTGTACATGTGTTCAACCATTCACTTTGCACTGTATACCGCTTGTATGTTGTGTCTGACATGACCTTTGACCACTAGGCCACTCCTACACCCTGTTTGGTGCCAGTTCACACTGTATTTAAACATGTTGTTAATCACTGTATTGTCATGCTGATCTGAGGAAGAGGGTGTTACCCTTGTAATGCGTCATCCATTTTCTTTTGTTCTATTACAATAAAAGTGATCCACACATGGATCTTTGACAAGAAACTCTGTGACTCTGAAGTTTGAGCTAGCAGCGCCTGGAATCGATGGTCTCCTTTTTTCCACATACTCTGCATACTACTACAGGACCGCTCCCGCTGACCCCTGAAGACCTTCCGGCTGAACAAGAAGCTGCATCACTATACATCATCATTGAGGTGATGTGCGCTATTTTTTCTGCTTCAAGGTGAGCAGCCACCTATAACTGACTACTTTATAGCCACCGTACCATTGGGTAATACACAAAGTGCCGAATGTGGTCTTTCTTTCTTTCTCCAGGCTGTGTCATTCAGCCACTACATGGTCTCCGCATGCTTCTGCCACCTCCAGGTTGTGTCATTCAGCCACTATGTTTTCCTCATACTGCCGCTAACTCCAGGCTGTGTCATTCAGCCAATGTATGTTCTCCTCAAGCTGCCGCCACCTCCACACTGTTTCATTCAACCACTATGTGGTATCCTCATGCTGCCGCCACCTCAATGCTGTGTCATTCAGGCACTATATGGTCTCCTCATGCTCTCGCCACCTCCAGGCTGTGTCATTCAGCCACTAAATGTTCTTCTCATGCTACAGCAAACTCCAGGCTGTGTCATTCAGCCACTATATGATGCCGCCAACTCCAGGCTGTGCCATTCAGGCACTATATGGTCTTCTCATGCTGCTGCCACCTCCAGGCTGTGCCATTCAGCCACTATATGTTCTACTCATACTGATGCCACCTCCAGACTGTGTCATTGTGTCGCTCTGTGACAGTAATTCTAATAGCGATGCCTCTGATCTGCATGTCATACTGAATAACTGTATTATTTCACTAACCCAGCACACACACTATGAGTGTAACAGCAAGGCAAAGTGATCTACACCCCTATTGAGGCTCTCTGTAGGCCGGAAATAGCAATTTTTAATGGTGATTCACCGGAAATAAATTCGAACAAAAACACATTTTTGGCAAATTCGGCGAATCGGCCAAATCGAATTTTTAAAAAATTCACTCATCTCTAGATGTAACCGTATGCCAATTTTTGCAATGTGTTCCTGCAAATGCACATATAGGATTTATCAAAACCTATGTAGAGGAAGAATGGTTCAGTTATCCATAGTAACCAATCAGATTGCTTCTTTCATTTTTAAAGAGGCCTGTGAAAAATTAAAGAAACAATCTGATTGGTTGTTAGGGGTAACTGCACCACTCTTCCTCTACACAGGTTTTGAAAAATCTCCCCCATAGTTATATCCGTTGTTGGTGTAAGTGAAGAAGCTGTATCCACACCACCTTCAGTGTGTAATGTAGCATCTGTGATATACCGCAAACATCCTCCAGCAAAAGCTAGGTTTAAAGGGGTACTCTGCCCCTAGACATCTTATCCCCATCAATAAATAGTGTATAAACCTATTTGCACCAGGGTACGTATGACTCTTAATGGAGGCTCAATTCCATATCCATAGCATACAATAGTAGAAAAATCACACTGCACAATAATTCATGTTTCTTATGCTCTTTTTAGTAATTTCTCTTCATAGACATACAAAGTCCACCACTTTTCAAATATGTATCAAAAGGGTATCAAAAAGGTACAAAAAATTACTTTCACCCATGGTGCACAGCTAGACGCGCTCGACAGTCGAGGACTGTCCATGCAACATGATCATGGGCAACATGATCATGGGCTACAGGTAGGCTGCCATGGCAGATGGGGAGTGTTTAGTTCTAGTCATGTATTTATGTTATAAAGTTATTTCTGACATTGTGTTTATGGTATGAGCATGGTTCTGGTGTTGTATTTATGACAGTAAGATGGCTCTGGTGCTGTTTATATAATATTAACTTGATTCTGGTACTGTATTTTTGTTATAAGTTTCATTCTACTGCTGAATTGAGGTTGTTAACTTGATTCTGGTGCGGCATTTATGTACTGAGTTTTGATACTTTATTTTATATTTATGTTATGAGCTTGGTTTAGTGCTTCTTTTATGTACCAAGGAAAGTTATAGTGCTGTCTTTATGTTATTAGGTAGGTTCTGGCGCTGTATTTATGTTATGAACCTGATTATAGTGCTGTATTCATGTATTGAGTTTGGTCCTGATCATGTACTTATGACCTTGTTTACAGACTATATTTATGTTACGCAAATAATTATTTAGGTTCCACATTATTATACATTGTAGTTAGAGTATTTTAATTATTTTATTTGATTAGAATGCATATTTTGTATGTATTCATTTGATTAGACTAGGAATAATTGCAGGGGCATTGTTAGGCTTCTTTCACACTACAAAATTACTCAGTTTTAAAGATCCGTACGAAGTTCCGTCTGAAAATCAGCTGTAAAACGGCAGTTACAAAATCCCTGACGGCCGTTAGAAAATCCCATTATAGTCTATGGGATTTTTCTAGTAGTCGTTTAAACCCGTTATAGCCCATTATTAATAACGCTCGTTATTTTGTGACGGAAGATAGTAACGGGAGAATTAATGCATGCACTATTTCTCCCGTTACTATCTTCCGTCACAAAATAACGGCAGTTATTAATAACGGGCTATAACGGGTTAAAACGGCTATTAGAAAAATCCCATAGGCTATAATGGGATTTTTTAACGGCCGTTTTTCAACTGATTTTAAGACGAAACTTTGTACGGATCTTTAAAACTGAGTAATTTTGTAGTGTGAAAGGAGCCTTAGCATTGGACATCCAGTATGCAAGCACTGAATTTTTAGCTGGCAACCACCATCCTTCACTGCATCTTGTGTCTCGGGGATATCGGTTGTACTGGCCTTTGCAGTAGATATGTAGTCATAATGTGGAGGGATTATTTGACCCTAGTCTAATGTTATTAGTAAGTGCAGGACTGTATTATGGCGAGATATGCTGTTGTATATAGAAATAATTTGGGTACAGAGTTGAGAGAATTCTGGTGAGGAGGTGTAGCTATGCTCTGTTTTACAAGTTGCTTTATAGCGATGCTATCCCCAATATATGATGCATTCTAAAAGTTTTAGATCCTTTCACTTTTTCACATTTTGGGAAAAATATAAAAACTAAAATTTGGCATGGACATGTCACTATGACACTTGAAGAGAACTAGGAGCCCCCCCCCCCCCTATTATCTTTGAGATGTTTCTACACCTTTACACCTTGATTGGAGTCGCCTGTGGTAAATTCAGTTGATTGGACATGATTTGGAAAGACATATTATGTCTATATAAGGTTTCATAAATGCCTGTAGAGCTCGGAGACATTGTTTTTTGGATCTGGAAAAGGATACAAAAAATGTTGCACACACTGAAAGTTCCCAAGTGCACAGTGGCTTTCCTAAATCTTAAATGGAAGAAAATTGGAGCAACCAGACTCTTACTAGAACTTCAACTAAGAACTGAGCAAGTTTCCACTCAGTTTCCACTCAGCTAAGTTTCCACTCAGGTTTTTTTCTTGCTTTCTTTGGAGAACTGATACTGCAGTTTTTGAGTCAAAGCCAGAAGTGTATTCCAAAGGAATGAGAAATATAAAAAAAAAAAGGTCTTATACTATACTACTATAAAATTTATATTTATACTAAATATAAAAAAAAGGACTTATACTTCTGCTTCTTGCTGGATCCACTTATAACTTTGGCTCCAAAACTGCAGTGACAATATTCCAAAAAAGCCAGAAAATCATCTGTGTGGAAACCTAGCCTAAAGGGTGTGAATAGCATCACTTTTCATTTTGACATTATGGGGTATTGCGTGCAGAAGGATAGAAAAACTAAATTTTTCTTTCCCTGTTAGCAACAAGCCTGCAGCATAGCGGAAAACCTTTTATTTATGTATATTTGTTTTTGGGGTGGGGAAAGAGTAAAATTTTCCTTGGGGATTGTGCCCCAGATCTTTTTAGATCCTAGCAACTCCCCAGAATAATTGTCTTCTAGACTCTATACCATGGGAACCCAGTATGTATGCCTTTGATAGACAAGCAGGAAACCTGCTGTTAAAAATTCTACATCTATTTGCCCAGGCCCATAGGGGACATAATCACAGTGGGGCCTCTAATGCCTTAACTTCTTAACTTAAACTGGATGATATACACTAATATTGACATATTTTTTTTTAATAATTGTCAGGAACTGTGGTATTTTTAGGCACAGTATTGCCATATACATACATACATAAATGTTTCATTTATATTTGCTTTTATGATGGGTTAAATACAGTGGGGCAAAAAAGTATTTAGTCAGCCACCAATTGTGCAAGTTCTCCCACTTAAAAAGATGAGAGAGGCCTGTAATTTACATCATAGGTATACCTCTAGAGCATCATAGGTATACCTCTAGAGCATTTGGGGCTGTCGCTGGGCAACACTGACTTTCAACTCCAAAGATTTTCTATGGGGTTGAGATCTGAAGACTGGCTAGGCCACTCCAGGACCTTGAAATGCTTCTTACGAAGCCACTCCTTCGTTGTCCGGGCGGTGTGTTTGGGATCATTGTCATGCTGAAAGACTCATGTTTCATCTTCAATGCCCTTGCTGATGGAAAGAGGGTTTCACTCAAAATCTCACGATATATCCCATTCATTCTTTCCTTTACACGGATCAGTCGTCCTGGTCCCTTAGCAGAAAAACAGCCCCAAAGCATCATGTTTCCACCCCCATGCTCCACAGTAGGTATGATTTTCTTTGGATGCAACTCAGCATTCTTTCTCCTCCAAACACAACGAGTTGAGTTTTTACCAAAAATTCTACTTTGGTTTCTTCTGACCATATGACAATCTCCCAATCCTCTTCTGGATCACCCAAATAATCTCTCTAGCAAACTTCAGACGGGCCTCGACATGTACTGGCTTAAGCAGGGGACATTTCTGGCACTGCATGATTTGAGTCCCTGGCAGCGTAGTGTTTTACTGATGGTAGCCTTTGTTACTTTGTTCCCAGCTCTCTGCAGGTCATTCACTAGGTCCACCTGTGTGGTTCTGGGATTTTTGCACACCATTCTTGTGATCATTTTGACACCACGGGGTGAGATCTTGCGTAGAGCCCCAGATCGAGGGAGATTATCAGTGGTCTTGTATGTCTTCCATTTTCTAATAATTGCTTCCATGGTTGATTTCTTCACACTAAGCTGCTTTCCTATTGCAGATTCAGTCTTCCCAGCCTGGTGCAGGTCTAGAGTTTTGTTTCTGGTGTCCTTCGACAGCTCTTTGGTCTTGGCCATAGTGGAGTTTGGAGTGTGACTGTTTTGAGGTTGTGGACAGGTGTCTTTTATACTGATAACAAGTTCAAACAGGTGCCATTAATACAGGTAATGAGTGAAGGACAGAAGAGACTCTTAAAAAAGAAGTTACAGGTCTGTGAGAGGCAGAAATCTTGCTTGCTTGTAGGTGACCAAATACTTATTTTCCACCATAACTTTAAAATATATTCTTTAAAAATCAGACAATGGGATTTTATGGATTTTTTTTTCTCATTATGTCTCTCATAGTTGAGGTATACCTATGATGAAATAATTGGTGGCTGACTAAATAATTTTTTGCCCCACTGTATAGAAAAAAGCAATTGTGACATTTTAATTTACCACATTTTCCGATCAGTGTAACTGAGGTGTTCAACATATTGCACTAGTTATGACGGAAACAAGCAAACAAATGCTGTATGTAGATGTTATCAACTGCTTCCTGATGTTTATATAATAAAGTATACTGCAAAGATATGTTTAATATAATTGATTAAATGCTGTTATTTTATAGTAACATCCCTATTTTGTTAAATGGGAACTCCTGTGGAATTTTTTTTTATTTAAATGAACTGGTGCCAGAGAGTTAAACCGATTTGTAAATTACTTCTATTTAAAAATCTTAACCCTTCCAGTACTTATCAGCTGCTGTATGCTCCACAGGAAGTTATTTTCTTTTTTGAATTTCTTTTCTCTGTCCACAGTGCTCTTTGCTGACACCTCTGTCCATGTCAGGAACTGCCCAGAGCAGGAACAAATCCCCATAGCAAACCTATCCTGCTCTAGACAGTTCCTGACATGAACAGAGGTGTCAGCAGAGAGGACTGTGGTCAGGCAGAAAAGAAATTAGAAAATAATGTCATCTGTAGCATACAGCAGCAGATAAGTACTGGAAGGATTAAGATTTTTAAATAGAAGTAATTTCCAAATTTGTTTAACTTTGTGACATCATTTGATTTTAAAAAATAGTTTTCCACCGGAGTACCCCTTTAACCCTTTAACTACCAAGGACATAAATGCACGTCATGGTGCGGCGGTACTTCGCGCACAGAACGTACATTTACGTCCTGCACATGACCGCGAGCATCGGAGCGATGATCGGGTCATGCGTGGCAGGTCCTCGCTGCTGATAGCAGATGCTGATCAGATTAGCTACATGGCGCATTGAGGTCCCATCACCTGCCTCCGCCGCCTTCCCGGCTTCTTCTGCTCTGGTCTGAGATCGAGCAGACCAGAGCAGAAGATAGCTGACACTGATCAGTGCTATACCCTATGGGGGACGTCAGAAGTGTAAAAAAAAAGAAAAAAAAAGGACAACATTTTTTTTAAATCCCCTCCCCCAATAAAAATTTCAAATGTCCCATTTTCCCATTTTACCCCCCAAAAATGTAAAAAAAAATAATTAATAAACATGTTTGGTATCACCGCATGCGTAAATATCTGAACTATTAAAATATAATGTTAATGATCCCGGCGTGAACGTAAAAAGAAAGAAAATCCAAAATTGTTGCTTTTTTGCCACAACTTATAAATAAAAAAAATTAATAAAAAAATTTATACAATTTTATATACACAAATGTGGTTTTAATAAAAAGTAAATTGTACGGCGTGAAAACAAAACCTTCCAAAATTAGCAAAATTGTGGTCACGTAAAAAACAAGCCCTCATACTCCTCTGTGGATGGAAATATAAAAGAGTTACAATTTTTAGAAGGAGAGGAGAAAAAAAACAAAAATGCAAAAATAAAATTGGCCTGGAACTTAAGGTCAAAATGGGCTTTGTCCTGAAAGGGTAATGGGGTTCCCTGGTTCCTGCCGCCTGTTTGTGGCCAAGGGATCTTTTTTATGCATTTTGCTTAACTTCAGTTAACTTTAATGAGAATTGTAGAAGCGGAATAGCACCACAAACTGCCATGTTTATGTAAATACTAAATGTATTGAAGTTCTACAAACAGGTTTAAAGGGTACCTCTCATCAAATAAACTTTTGATATATATTTTAGATTAATGAATGTTGAATAACTTTCCAATAGCATGTTAATGAAAAATATGCTTCTTTCTATTGTATTTTTCCCGATCAGTCCTGTCAGCAAGCATTTCTGACTCATGCTGGAGTCCTAAACACTCAGAGTTGCCAGCCTGCTTTGTTCACAGCCAAACAGGCTGTGAACAAAGCAGGCTGGCAGCTCTGAGTGTTCTCCTTTGTGAACAAAGCAGACTGGCAGCTCGTAGTGTTTAGGACTCCAGCATGAGTCTGAAATGCTTGCTGCCAGGAGTGGTAGGGAGACCCCTAGTGGTCATTTCTTCAAAGTGGAAAATGAAATAGAAAGTAGCATATTTTTTAATAACATGCAATTGTGAAGTTATTCTGCATACATTAATCTATAATATGTCAAAAGTTTTTTTGATGAGAGGTACCCTTTAACCTGTTGATGACACAGGATGAGTATACTCTTCCTGGGGCTGCCAAAAGTATATAGGACTCGGCCCAGTTGCACCTGGCTACTTTCAACAGCTCAGGTTGAGCGCCAATAACCAGCATGGAGGCTATTTTAACTGTTTAGATGCTGCTGTCGAAACTTTACAAATACAAATAATTTCAATTTTACAGCACAGTGAATG
Source organism: Hyla sarda (assembly GCF_029499605.1). NCBI lineage: Eukaryota > Metazoa > Chordata > Amphibia > Anura > Hylidae > Hyla > Hyla sarda. Next base: position 143,504,662 of record NC_079193.1, on the reverse strand, counting down.
GTATAAAAACAAAAGTGCAGTGTAAAGCATTGGGCTGGAACTAGCATCATCCCAAGCTTTTGATGAAACAAGAGTTGGATTTCAGAGGACTCCAGGCTACAAATTGCCAAATAGCTGGGCTGCAGTAACAGATCCGTTTTTTTTTTTTTTTTTTACACAAATTGGTCAGTACAGACATTGAAACAAACACATTTGCTTACTCCTCAGGTTTGCTTTTAACTGAAAAGGAAAACAAACTTTCCAGAGATAAACTTTGTGACAGACATATTTATCTTCATTGTATAGTTCCTGATATGTCAGGAACTCTAGGATATGCTCTAGCCACCTTGTACAATACCCATGATAACCATTGTGTCCCCTCTGTTCGGTCATCTTTTAAACTATTGTTCATTATCTCCAACTTCTTAGATATCACACTGTGTAAAAAATATGTCTTCCTCTCTCACGTACTTCACTTTTTCTCAGACATTCTACTGTGTGACCCAGCTTAAGACTGCTTAAAATAATTTTCATGTTTTTTAATGATTTTTCATGCTTCAATATTGTTCATCTAACACTTACAGTAGAAATGGGGGGGGGGGGGTAGGGGGTAGCCTAAAGCATATTGAAAATAGGTGCTGCCTCAGTATTCAACACCAGATGCAAGTAACAGGGAAAGAGAATACTGAAAATAGGCGCACACAATAATGAATATATCAATAAATATGATATTTAAGACATAGCATTAAAAACTAGTTACCGTATTGTTCGCCATATAAGACGCTCCGGCATATAAGACCCACCCAATTTTAAAGGATGAAAATCTAGAAAAAAAAAGATTCTGAACCTTCAACCTGCAGACCTCCAGATGTGACAAAACTACAACTCCCAGCAAGCCAGGACAGCCGTTGGCTGTCTGGGCATGCCAGGAGTTGTAGTTTTGCAACATCTGGAGGTCCACAGGTTGAAGACCACTGGTATAGGAGGTAATACTCATGTGTCCCCTCCGCTCTGAACTAGTGATGTCGCATAAAATTTTCAGTTCGCGAACCGGGCGAACCGCCATTGACCTCAATGGGCAGGCGAATTTTAAAACCCACAGGGACTCTTTCTGGCCACAATAGTTATTTAAAAGTTGTTTCAAGGGGACTAATACCTGGACTGTGGCGTGCTGGAGGGGGATCCATGGCAAAACTCCCATGGAAAATTACATAGTTGATGCAGAGTCTGGTTTTAATCCATAAAGGGCATAAATCACCTAACATTCCTAAATGGTTTGGAATAATGTGCTTTAGCCATCACATAGTTAGATCCCCCCTTTAGGCAGCACATAGATTCCACCATATTAGGCAGCACATAGTTAGATCCCCCCTTTAGGCAGCAAATAGTGGGATTTGCACCCAAGGCCCCAGAGCTGCAAGGCAGCAGTGCTAACCTCTGAGCCACCATGCTACCCTTAGCATACATCTAATATCCACGGTTGCTAAAATGGACAGAGATGTCAGCAGAGAGTACCAGAAAAATTAGGCATGTACACCTGGCTGGAAAATTTGGTATTGTTGCAGCTGTAGCTGCGGCCAGAAAAATTGAAGCACCATAACAAGTGCAGTAGCAGAGGCCAGAAAAATTAGGCATGTACACATGGATGAAAAATTGGGTATTGTCGCAGCCGCAGCTGTAGCAGCGGCCAGAAAAATTGCAACACCATAACAAGTGCAGCAGCAGAGGCCAGAAAAATTAGGCATGTACACCTGGCTGGAAAATTTGGTATTGTAGCAGCGGCCTGAAAAATTTCTGTTTGTTTCGCCATGGAGAATGTGCCCTAAAACATTGCGGATTGAACCCTACTTGGTGGCGGATAAGTCACGCAAGTCATCCGGCATTCAGAGTTCAAATACAGCAGCGTGTGGACCATTTTTAGCCCAAGGCAGCTCATCTGATCAGGCCTTGTTCAGTCAAATGTATCGCCCAGTGTCAGTCCCTTCAGGATCCATCCCCAAAGGTGAGGTAATCCAGACTTTTTTGACCAAGGCGACTCCTCTTCTCAGTGACAATACCTCCTGCTGCACTGAAGGTCCTTTCTGACAGGACACTTGAAGCGGGACAGGCCAGAAGTTCGAGAGCAAATTGGGAGAGCTCAGGCCACAGGTCAAGCCGGCACACCCAGTAGTCAAGGGGTTCATCGCTCCTCAGAGTGTCGATATCTGAGGTTAAGGCCAGGTAGTCTGCTACCTGTCGGTCAAGTCGTTCTCTGATGGTGGACCCCGAAGGGCTGTGGCCATGCGTAGGACTTAAAAAGCTCTGCATGTCCTCCATCAAAAATATGTCTGTAAAGCATCCTGTCCTTGCCGGCGTGTTCGTGGGAGGAGGAGGAGGAGGATTACTTTCACCTCTTCCCCTGTTAGATCCCTGTTGTGCTGTGACATGACTCTTATACGCTGTGTACAGCATACTTCTTAATTTATTTTGGACCTGCTGAACCCTTTCCGCCTTGCTGTAATGCGGTAACATGTCAGGCACTTTATGTTTATACCGGGGGTCTAGTAGCGTGGACACCCAGTACAGGTCGTTCTCCTTCATCCTTTTTATACGAGGGTCCCTCAACAGGCATGACAGCATGAAAACCCCATTTGCACAAGGACGGATGCCGAGCTACTCATGTCTTCCCTTCCTCGTCCTCACTGATGTCAGGGAAGGTATAATCTTCTTCCCCCCAGCCACGTACAACACCACGGGAACCAGATAGGTGACAAGGAGCACCCTGGGATGCCTGCTGTGGTTGGTCTTCCTCCTCTTCTTCAAAGCCACATTCCTCCTCTGACTCCTCTTCCTCACAATCCTCTTCCAGCGTTGCCGCAGGTCCAGTAAGCGATGCTGATAAGGCTGTTTCTGGTGGTGATGGTGTCCACAACTCTTCCTCTTCATGCTCATCTACTGCCTGATCCAGCACTCTTCGCAGGGCACACACCAGGAAGAAAACAAACATTATGATGTCGCTGATGGTGCTTTCGGTGCGACTGACCAGGTTTGTCACCTCCTCAAAAGGACGCATGAGCCTACAGGAATGTGGCAAAAAAATCCCCAGCTCCGCAGATGATGTCCTAGCACCCCGGTCATGCAAATATTCTTTGACGGCTTTTTCTTGTTGGAGCAGGTGGTCAAACATTAGGAGTGTTGAATTCCAACGTTTCGGGCTGTCGCAAATCAAGCGCCTCACTGGCATGTTGTTTCGCCGCTGGATATCTGACAAGTGCGCCATGGCCGTGTAGGAACGCCTGAAATGGCCACACACCTTCCTGGACTGCTTCAGGACATTCTGTAAGCCTGGGTACTTGAGCACAAAGCATTGTACAATCAGATTACATGCACGGCACATGTGTCAACTTGCCCAACCTCAATACGGCCAACAAATTTGTTCCGTTGTCACAAACCAACTTGCCGATCTCCAGTTGGTGCGGAGTCAGCCACTGGTCCACCTGTGCGTTCAGCGCCGACAGGAGCGCTGGTGCGGTGTGACTCTCCGCTTTGAGGCAAGTCAACCCCAAGATGGCGTGACACTGCCGTATCCGGGATGTGGAATAGCACCTGGGGAGCTGGGGGAGTGCCGGTGATGTGGAGCAAGACGCAGCAGTGGAAGAGGACTCGACCGAGGATGTTTTGGAAGAGGAGGGAGTAGGAGGAGTAGAGGAGGTGGCAGCAGGCCTGCCTGCAAGTCGTGGCGGTGTCACCAACTCCTCTGCAGAGCCACGCATTCCATGTTTGGCAGCCGTCACCAGGTTTACCCAATGCGCAGTGTAGGTGATATACCTGCCCTGACCATGCTTTGCAGACCAGGTATCAGTGGTCAGATGGACCCTTGCCCCTACACTGTGTCCCAGACATGCCATCATTTCCTTTTGCACAATAGAGTAAAGTTTGGGGATTGCCTTTTGTGCAAAAAAATTTCGTCCGGGTACCTTCCACTGCGGTGTCCCAATGGCTACAAATTTTTTAAAGGCCTCAGACTCCACCAGCTTCTATGGTAAAAGCTGGCGGGCTAGCAGTTCCGACAAGCCAGCTGTCAGACGCCGGGCTAGGGGGTGACTTTGAGATGTTGGCTTCTTGTGCTCAAACATCTCCTTGACAGACACCTGACTGTGGGCAGATGAGCAGGAACTGCTCAAGGCAAGAGACGGAGAGGCGGATGGTTGAGAGGGGGCAAGGAGGGCAGCAGTGGTTGACCTGGCTGAAGATGCTGGACCAGGAGGAGGATGGCGGCTGTGACTTTGTGTGCTGCTTGTACTGACGTGTTGATCCCATAGGCATTTGTAATGTGACATCATGTGCCTTCACCACTTCCCACAACTCAGTTTCTTCTGGCACAGGTTGCAAATGGCCTCGCTGTTGTCAGAGGCAGACACACATAAAAAATACCACACTGCTGAGCTCTGCGATGACGGCATTTTGGTGGTGGCAACAGGATGCGTTGATTGGCGTCCAGTCTGGCTGACCCCGGGTGCCGCTGCATGCTGTCTGACTGTGCCACTAGCTCCTTGCGAAGACCTGCCCCTGCTTCCAAATCGTCTCTTCCTCCTCTCTGTCTCCCCATCTGAACTTTCCCCCTCTTCTTCTCTTCTAGTGGGCACCCACGTGGCATCCACGGACACATCGTCATCATCAACACCTTCACCGCTATCTGACACCTCAAGAAAGGTAGCAGCAGCGGGTACAACATCATCATCACACCGTACGTCCATGTGTGTAATGCTGCCTGACTGAGACATATCCCTGTTAACTACATCCTCTGGCAATAATGGTTGCGCATCACTCATGTCTTCAAACTGATTTGTAAATAACTCCTCTGACGGATCAAGTAAAGCTGGTGTGGTGCTAGTGTTGGTGGTGGCTGCAAGCGGGCAATTGGTAGCATGAGAGGTGCCCGAAGCTAAGCTAGAGGAGGAGAAGGATGGTGCGTCAAGGTTCCGAGCGGAAGCTGTAGTAGATTGGGTGTCTTGTGATAGCCAGTCAACTAAGTCCTCAGAACTTTTGGGGTTCAGGGTACGTGGCCTCTAAACACTGGCCATTCTAGGGCCAAAGGGAATCCCAGCACCACGACAGCTCCTGCGGGGTAGGCTTCCTCTACCTGTCATTTTTTTTGGGTAAATTTGCGCAAGTGTCACACCAAATGGGATTTGCACTAGGGTGACACAATTTGCCATACAGGCAAAAAAACTGGCAACTGTGACGTGTACTGACAGTGACGACTGGTTTTATTTAACAGCCAAAAAAGGTATTTTTTTTAAATTTGCACAACTGTCACACCTAATGTGATTTGCACTAGGGTGACACAATTTACCCTGCAGGCAAAAAAACTGGCAACTGTGACGTGAACTGACAGTGACGACTGGTTTTATTTGACAGCCAAAAAAGTTTTTTTTTTTAATTTGCACAACTCTCACACCTAATGTGATTTGCACTAGGGTGACACAATTTGTCCTGCAGGCAAAAAAACTGGCAACTGTGACGTGAACTGACAGTGACGACTGGTTTTATTTAACAGCCAAAAAAGGTTTCTTTATTTTTATTTGTACAGCTGTCACACCTAATGTGATTTGCACTAGGGTGACACAATTTGCCCTGCAGGCAAAAAAAAATGGCAACTGTGACGTGAACTGACAGTGATGACTGGTTTTATTTAACAGCCAAAAATGTTTTTTTTTTTTTTTTTTTTTAATTTGCACAACTGTCACACCAAATGTGATTTGCACTAGTGTGACAATGAGCAGAAAAGCAGTGGTACCCAACCAGGGTGCCTCCAGCTGTTGCAAAACACATGGACTGATATATTTCAGCCCTTTGAATACTGTAGTAGTTAGTTGCTTTAAAGAAAAAAAGCTTGCCAGCGGAGTTCCACTTTTATGCAGTGGTCCCCAACCAGGGTGCCTCCACTTATTGCAAAACACACGGACTGATATATTTCAGCCCTTTGAATACTGTAGTAGTTAGTTGCTTTAAAGAAAAAAAGCTTGCCAGCGGAGTTCCCCTTTTAAGCAGTGGTCCCCAACCAGGGTGCCTCCAGCTGTTGAAAAACACATGGACTGATATCTTTCAGCCCTTTGAATACTGTAGTAGTTAGTTGCTTGAAGGAACTTAAGTTTTATACTGGAGTACCCCTTTTAACCAGCAGTTCCCTCCCAACCAGGGTGCCTCAAGCTGTTGCAAGACACACGGACTGATATCTTTCAGCCCTAAAAAGGGCTTTTTTGGGTGCTGTCCTTAAAGCAGATGTTACACTAGTGCTTTAGGAGTAAACTGGACCCTGAATACACCACCTAGCAGCAACTTAGCTATTGCTTTCCCTATACAGCAGGAGCAGCTTCTCTGACCCTCCACCTCCTAAGCCTGCAGCATGCTGAATGAGGGTAAAATGGCGTCCTTGCAAGAGGTAGGAGGGTCTGGAAGCAAGGGACTGCTGCTGATTGGCTGTAATGTGTCTGCTGACTCTGACTCACATGGTCAAAGTTTACTGCAATGTTAAAGTATAGGATCGAACTTTACATATATTGGCCCGGCGATGCGAATGCGAACATGCTAAATTCGCCGGGAACTGTTCGCCGGCGAACAATTCGAGACATCTCTACTCCGGACCCGTCACCACTTCCCTGGATGTCGCCCTCCATCTCTGTCACCGCGTCCCCGGGGTGTCCCCTTCGCTCCGGAACGTCTCTGCTGCCAGGTATCCTCGCTCTCCGTCACCATTACGTCACTACGCACACCGCTACGCACGCCGCTCCTATTGGATGATGGGACGGTATGCGTGACGACGTGATGATGACGAAGGAGAGTGCCGGCCATGCAGGGGATCCAGGCACGGAGCAGACACCGAGGAGGCAGGTAAGGTCCCTCCCGGTGTCCTGTAAGCTGTTCAGGACGCCATGATTTGCCCGCGGTGGTCCAGAACAGCCCGACTGAGCAGCCGGGTTAGTGTCACTTTCGCTTTAGACGCGACGGTCAGCTTTGATCGCCGTGTCTGAAGGGTTAATACAGGGCATCACCGCGATCGGTGATGTCCTGTATTAGCCGCGGGTCCTGGCCGTTGATGGCCGCAGGGACCGCCGCGATAGGACAGGTTTTAATGTGTATTTGCCGTATAAGACGCACCAACTTTCCCCATAGTCTCACTGCTCTCACTGTAAAGAACCCCCATCTGTGCTGGTGTAGAAACCTTCATTCCTCTAGACGTAGAAGATGTCCCCTTGTTATGGATACAGTCCAGGGTATAAATAGATCATGGGAGAGATCTCTGTACTGCCTCCTATACATAGTTATTAGGTAGCCCTATGAGCAGCCTTTTTTTTTCTAAACTAAATAACCCTAATTTTGATAATCTTCCTGGGTATTGTAGTTCCCCCATTCCCCGATATAGCTCCACTATATCTTGCTTGTACACTGGGGCCCAGTACTGTACACAGCATTCCATATGTGGTCTGACTAGTGATTTGTACAGTGGCATTATGTATCGTGTTAGGTGTGTATATATTTGTGCTGTATTTACTGTACAGCTATCTACATGCACTGTACAGTTATATGTGTACCGTGGTGCTTTGTTTGCACAACAGACACTTATTTGCTCTCTAAATGTGGTACATATATATTGTCCTGCCACCTGCCTCTCCCATAGTACTGCACTCGAGCAGGATATCCTTTCAATATGCATCCCTGCTTAACTCCTCACACTCGCTTTGCTGAGCAATCTGCAGCTGGCCCAGGAAGTGTAGGGCCAAATCTGAATTAAGCATTAAATCCCAATCAAATTGACAGGAAATCCTCCTGAAACATATCTCCCCATGGTGCAGGTTCTGAGAATACCACAAAACACAGACAAAAGGAAAGGCAATGATAGGTCCTAGTCCTCTGGCTTGGTCATGTGATGAGTCAGACCTTTGAGCAGGATGAATATGATTTTTTTTATCCACCATAAGGTGATTTTAGTACATACCTGGCAGACAGTAATGGACATGCTTAGAAAGAATCTTCTCTTGTCTTGGGGCTAAATGGCTATGTTATGAGATTATCATAATTCTGTGGATAGCTGTTTGTGAATTGGTATTTCCTGATTGACTTTTCTTTTTTTGACTACACATCCCACAATATTATTTTCCTCCCTCCCACACATTAGCCACCCCACCCATTGAAACATAAATGAGCTGCATCCATTCAATTCAGTGTGGTTTTCAATCAGGGTGCCTACAGCTGTTGCAGATTGATCTCTCTACCACCAAGTGATCGCTCCACCCATTGAAGCAGACAGGCTCCCTGTCATCAGCTGACTAGTGAGTCAGGTCTCGGTTGTATTGCAAGCTGGGAAAAATCTGAGACAACAGTCATTTTGTATGCTGATAAAATTAAATATTGGAGAGAAAATCACAGAAGAATTGTGAGAAAACCGTCACACACAGATGCAGACACTATATTATGAACTACACTAACTTTACAGCCCCTGTAGCATAGTCAAATAAAAAAAATTCCTGGAACACCCCTTTAAGCTGTATGAGTCTACTGTATGAATGTGTGTAGAATGTGTATACTGTAGAGCTGTTTGTATATTGCAGCTGAGCTGCTATGCACACAGCGTTATTTCTCTGCATATTCATATATATATATTTTTTTTTTTCCTACATATTATTTATTTATTAAAATGGGTGGTCTAAAATAGTGGGTATGGCCCCCTGTTACTTGAAAGTTAAGACTATGGACTCATTCTAAAATGTGTCAGTTGTTCACATTTGTGTTTATGCTTTTAACGGCATGGAAGTTTGTTGCAAGATATCACCAAAGTTCTCTGCCACTCCATCCAGGAGTTAAAGGAAATCTGTCATCAGAATCACCCGCACTAAACCTGTTACACCGGCTTGTAGTACGGGTGATCCTGATTAAAACGCTTCTTACCTGGTTAAAAATGGTTCAGCGGTTCTTCAGATATCTATATTTTTAGTTTTCTGTTATTCCCTGGCTTGGGACTCAGTGGGAGGTGTTATCATCTGGTACTCGGCCACACGTCATTCCAGCTGGGGGCGGAGCGGCCGCCCAGCTCATGAATATTCATGAACTTATCCTTGTAGTCTAACTCCTTTTTGTAGGTCTGGTAGAGAGGATAAGATCATGAATATTCATGAGCCGGGCGGCAGCTCCGCCCAGCTAGAATGACGTGTGGCCGAGTCCCAGATGATAACACCTCCCACTGAGTCCCAAGCCAGGGAATAACAGAAAACTAAAAATAAAGATATCTGAAGAAGCACTGAACCATTTTTAACCAGGTAAGAAGCGTTTTAATCAGGATCACCCGCACTACAAGCCTGTGTAACAGGTTTAGTGCGGGTGATTCTGATGACAGATTTCCTTTAAGAAAATAAGTTGCATGGGGCCGAACACGTCACACTGCCGCTCAGCCTATCGCCGGCTGAGTCGGGACTTCGCTGTGGCCAGTGATTGGCTGAGCGCAGTATGACTCGCCGGCAACCAGGAAGAGGATCGCGGCAGAGACCGGAGCGGGTTACCGGAGGCACCAGGGGAGCGAAGAAATGTATGTACCTCTTTCTGTTTTTTACTGCTGGCAGTGTGGAGTACAATTTTCCTATTCTGGTGTACTCCTTTAAACATTGTTATACAAGCTGTGCACTTTACATTGTCGCAGAGTGTCATTTCTTTAGTGTTACATGAAAAGATATTATAACATATTTACAAAAATGTAATAGGTGTACTCACATATGTAAGATACTAAATACTAATATATATATATATATATATATATATATATATATATACTAGCTGAGTACCCTGCGTTGACCGGTTTTTCCTTCCTAATCCTTGTTGGAGAGGAAAATAAACAAAGGAGGAAGCTTTTAACTTCATATCTTGTCCTCATATATTGTTGCCATATCCCGTCCTCCTATCCCAACCTCCTATCCTGTCCTCCTATCCCGTCCTCCTATCCAGTCCATCTATCCTGACCTCCTATCACGACCTCCTATCCCGACATCCTATCCCAACCCGTAATATGTGTACCAGGTATTGAAATATCTCCAGCCTTACGGAAGTTATGTAGGAACATACATTTCCCATTGATTTGCATGGGACTTTAAACAAAAACCCCGACCCTCGCAAATGGGGGTAGCTAAGGGTTAAATTAACTATCCTATATTTTAAGTGGACATATAAGTAACATGTGACCAAGTATTATCGAAATATCTCCAGCCGTTTGGAAGGTATGCAGTAACATATATTTCCCATAGACTTGTATGGGACTGTAAACAAAAACCCCGCCCCTGGCAAATGGGGGTGAGTTAGGGTTAAATCACCTATCCTATGTCTGTTGTTGATATATAAGTAACATGTGTGCCAAGTTTCATGTTAATATCTTTAGCCGTTTGGACGGTATGCTGGAACATACACACATACATACACACATACACACATTGAGTTTTATATGTATATACCGTATTTATCGGCGTATAACACGCACTTTTTAGGCTAAAATTTTTAGTGTTATACGCCGATACACCCCCAGGAAAGGCAGGGGGAGAGAGGCCGTCGCTGCCCGCTTCTCTCCCCCTGCCTTTCCTGGGGTCTAGAGCGCTGCTGTCGGCCCTTCTCACCCCCTGGTTATCGGCGCCGCTGCCTGTTCTGTCCCCCTGACTATCGGTGCCGGCGCTGATAGCCAGGGAGAGAGAAGCGGCGCCGACAGCCAGGGGGAGAGAAGGGGCAGCGGCACCCATTGCCGGCGCCGCTGCCCCGTTGCCTCCCCCATCCCCGGTGGCATAATTACCTGAGTCGTCCCCGGCGTCATTGCTATGCGCTGAACGGCGCGGCGCCTGACGTCAGAGCGCCGTGCCGTGCATAGCAACGACGCTGGGGACGCACGACGGAGGCCTGGAGCAGCGCGGACCCGACTCAGGTAATTATGCCAGGCACCGATAGTCAGGGGGACAGAACGGGCAGCGGCGCCGATAACCAGGGGGTGAAAAGGGCCGACAGCAGCGCTCTAGACCCCAGGAAAAGCAGATGGAGAGAAGCGGGCAGCGTCGGCCTCTCTCCCCCTGCCTTTCCTGGGGGTATATCGGGGTATACACGCGCACACACGCACCCTCATTTTATCATGGATATTTGGTTAAAAAACTTTTTTTACCCAAATATCCTTGGTAAAATGAGGGTGCGTGTTATAGGCCGGTGCGTGGTATACCCCGATAAATACGGTATATATTTTCATGCTTGAAAAAAGCTCCAGTGGGGAGCTGAAACATCGCTTTGAATTTTGACATGAAGGAATACATTTTTACACTTTTTTGCAATTTTGAAGTGCTGCGCCATTGTTTTCTAGATTCATATATACATACACACATGCCTTAACCCTCCTTTAAATGATATAAACAAACCAAATCTTAAATACATACAAATTAAGATGTCAATTTAATATATAATCTACATTCACAATGTTTTTTTATTTCATTAGAGGCTATATTGACACTCTCTAAGGAAGTACATAAAGCCTCATCCTAGTATCTATGTCTGAATTCTCACCTTGAGAACTGATCAGTCATTATATATATTTATGACTCCTTGGCTTTACTAAGATTTACTTTATGACATTTTTTATTTGAGAATCTGTTGCGCAAATCCATATAGAACAATTGAATGTTTATTCTGTATTGTTATATTTGTTGAAGAACAATCAATACCATTGGTCTGATATTTATAATCCAAATAACTGTCAGGAAGATATTTAGATAAGCAGTTTCTGTACCTTGTCCAACAAATTTGGCCGAAGACTAGAGAAATTAAATGTCTCCATATTCCATCTTGATTCAAACTATATGCCATGTAAGGTTTAGGTCTTTTAACTTATGGTATGTGTTCCCCAGGGGTACATGTCATGCAATTTGGGTGTATCTGCACCGTCTTTATGCTGTTCAAAGAATATGATCACACAAAACCCTACTATTAGTATTGTTATCTGAACACAACAGTGTTTTATCTTAACACAACAATTTATTATTTTAGAGTTTACTAATTTTGAATGCAACAGTTTATTTATTATCTGAATGTAACAGTTTATTATTTATCAGAGAAACTGCATTTTTGCTCAAATTATTAACAGCCTCAAGACATTTAAAAGTGCTGTAACAGGGAAAACATAAATGAGTAGTGGCTGTCATGATCACGTAACATAGAGCAGGGAAAAAGTGCTTCCTAACTTTCCCTAAAGCTGCTCTACCTGTCTACTTGCAAAGACACCCTAGTGTTGAATCACAACTTAAAGACACAAAGGGTTAAAACAATAACCAACAAACAGGACTAGGTACCTAATACACAGCAGGAATGCTAAATAGCAACAAACATAAATATCAAGTCAAGATATATCATATTGACAATCAGTTCAGGAATCAGAGATAAGATACATAGTAGATATGATAAAATGTACAAGGAAATGTACTGGAAAACTGGATAATAACAGGGCTAGACAGGACCAGGATATGCAGGTTGTAAACAGGTTAACTGATGGTCAGACTCCCAACAGGCCAGGATTACTAGAACACAATTCACACTAGACAGATACAAGAAAAACTTCAAAAGCCAAACTCCATAACATGGAGGAATATGGGTCAATAATACTAAATACCAAACACTGGACTGAGAACCAGATAAGTCTAAACAGAACTAAATAGGTATCACTAACAAGAACCAAAACAGGACGAATGACGGAATACAATCTGAACATGGGTCTAAACAAGGTACACTTAAAATCAAGCATAACACTAAAACCCCAAACAAGGTACAAACATAACAAATCTAACTACACAGATACAGGACAAGAAGCCATGGCTGAACTCAGGATTCATATGACAGACGTAGTAGCACTAAGGTGCTACTGTATGTGAAACAAAGTACAAATTAGCAGCAAAGAATACCAGCAGATCTAGGTTCTAAATAACCCCACTAAGTAGCCTATTGGCTGGAACCCAAAGCACACATCCTGACCAAAGCACACAACATGCAAAAACTGGTCAGGCATGAAAAGCGTGTTTGAATACATACCAACACAGAAAAACATGGAATACAGACATTACAGTGGGAATGTGAATTGCTAAATGGGTTTTATGTTTGTTTGTGTACCTACACAGGGCTCAATGACTATATGGGAAAGACGATTTGAGAACTAATGGTGCCCATACACCTTAGGCAAAAGTCGCTCGACCTTTGGCAGGTTTTACTGACTTTCTAAGGCAGTGTTTCCCAAACCTTTCAACTTTGGGGTACCACTTGAAAAAAAAATATTCTTTGGGTCATCTGTAACAAATAATGTTCTACAAAAGGAAAAAAATAATTTATTACAGAAGCAATGCACAATTTCTTTATATGTCTGTTAGCTATATAGTTTACAGTGCTGTTATATCCCGTGACTCACAGTTGACATCTTCTTTGATCGGATTCAACACTTTGTCTTTTTTTCTGCTCCTGGCCCAGACCACGATGACAATATCTTCCAGCCACAACTCACCACTGAAGATCCTACCTGAACACCTTAGTCTCCACATGTTTAAAGCACCCTACCTGCCTTTCCCAAAGAGTAATAATTCCTCCATTTGGTGTCACGCACAAAAAATAAACGTAGGTAATCGGGTTCGCAGGGAAGGGTAGGCAGATCACTCCATAAAGTAAATAGGTTTCTCCAGTAGGTAGTTTTCCCCATTAGGTATGTTCCCCCCTGAGGCGACTGAGGGGGTTGTATGCTGGGACTAGTAGTGCTCCTAATATTTCAGTGGGTGAGTTGTGTGACAGTCATGTAACCCGGCAATAGGTGTACTCCGGTGAAAACCTTTTTTCTTTTAACCCCTTAAGGACCGGAGGTTTTTCCGTTTTTGCATTTTCGTTTTTTGCTCCTTGCCTTTAAAAAATCATAACTCTTTCAAATTTACACCTAAAAATCCATATGATGGCTTATTTTTTGCGCCACCAATTCTACTTTGTAATGACGTCAGTCATTTTGCCCAAAAATCTATGGTGAAGCGGGAAAAAAAATCATTGTGCGACAAAATTTAAAAAAAAACGCTGTTTTGTAACTTTTGGGGGCTTCCGTTTCTACGTAGTACATTTTTCGGTAAAAATGACACCTGATATGTATTCTGTAGGTCCATACGATTAAAATGATACCCTACTTATATAGGTTTGATTTTGTCGGACTTCTGGAAAAAATCATAACTACATGCAGGAAAATTAATACGTTTAAAATTGTCATCTTCTGACCCCTATTACTTTTTTATTTTTCCGTGTATGGGGCGGTATGAGGGCTCATTTTTTGCGCCGTGATCTGAAGTTTTTAACGGTACCATTTTTGCATTGATAGGACTTATTGATCGCTTTTTATTCATTTTTTCATGATATAAAAAGTGACCAAAAATGCACTATTTTGGACTTTGGAATTTTTTTGCGCGCACGCCATTGACCGTGCGGTTTAATTAACGATATATTTTTATAATTCGGACATTTCCGCACGCGGCGATACCATTTATGTTTATTTTTATTTTTATTTACACTGTGTTTTTTCTTTTATGGGAAAAGGGGGGTGATTCAAACTTTTAATAGGGAAGGGGTTAAATGATGTTTATTCACTTTTTTTTTGCACTTTTTTTTTGCAGTGTTATAGGTCCCATAGGGACCTATAACACTGCACACACTGATCTTTTACATTGATCACTGGTTTCTCATAAGAAACCAGTGATCGATGATTCTGCCGCATGACTGCTCATGCCTGGATCTCAGGCACTGAGCAGTCATTCGGCGATCGGACAGCGAGGAGGCAGGTAGGGGCCCTCCCGCTGTCCTGTCAGCTGTTCGGGATGCCGCGATTTCACCGCGGCTATCCCGAACAGCCCACTGAGCTAGCCGGCATGCTTTCGGTTTCACTTTAGACGCGGCGTTCAACTTTGAACGCCGCGTCTAAAGGGTTAATAGCGCGCGGCACAGCGATCAATGCCGCGCGCTATTAGCCACGGGTCCCGGCCGTTGTTAGAGGCCGGGCCCGAACCGCTATGACGCGGGGCCACGCCGTGGCCCCGCGTTATAGATCGGGAGTGGACACATGACGTTCCAGTACGTCATGTGTCCTTAAGGGGTTAAATCAACTGGTAGAAGAAAGTTAAACATATTTGTAAATTACTTCTATAAAAAAAATCGTAATCCTTCCTGTACTTATTAGCTGCTGAATACTACAGAAGAAATTCTTTTCTTTTTGGAATGCTCTCTGATGACATCACGAGCACAGTTCTCTCTGCTGACGTTATTATAATAATAATAACACTTTATTTATTGTTGTCCTTAGTGGGATTTGAACCCAAGCCCCCTGCACTGCAAGGCAGCAGTGCTAACCACTGCTGCCTTTAGCATACATCTTTTAATTTTTAAGATTTAATCTTTTAATCTTTTAAGATTTTTTAATAGAAGTAATTTACAAATATGTTTAACTTTCTGCCACCAGTTGATCTAAAAGAAAAAAGGTTTTCACCGGAGTACCCCTTTAAGGACTTTTACTGTATATATGAAACGTGTTTTTATCCATTCATTGTATCATTTATATGTAATATGTGTTTTTCCCCTGCTTATATGCTTATACATCCCAGAAATAATGCATTATCTCTTTGCACCTAATATGATACCTCTATATATTTATCATCCACATCACCCTTTCAAACTAAATATCCATATATCCATACCTCTATATATCTATATTATCATCCATAGTTATTACCCTTTTAGACTAAATATTTTCCATTTATTTATTATTATTTTTATTATCATCTTTTATATCCATGTATATATTTATTCATGTTTAAATTGCACACTACGGAACCATATAAAGAAGTCGCCCATTATGCACGGAGGGCATTTGGAGCGGGATTTTCACCGCTCGACTCTGACAGCCACCGTGTTACTATCCCAATATACTATGCATCTCAGATCCAGCTAATAAGTTACGGACATTTGATGCCCCGACTTGCCAGACATTGTATAAGCCGTATGTATTCTGATACCAAAATAATCATGCCAGTAACTGAATCTGACACTCACGCTGACATCAAGCATATCAAACTGACAGCTAACACATCTATGTGCGTCCCTGCCAACCATGCCAACCACAGAACACACTCAAGAACACATCATTTCCATCATGAAGTGATGTCACGGACCGCGCAGATTTGAAACTTGAACTCCTTCTCTTTCTATAGATATACCAGATGCGCACGTCTCAACTATACTAGTCCGACGTAGCAGGGTCCACCTCACGAAACGTGTTGCTTTACTTTGTTTTATTCAATTTATTTTATTTGTATCTACCTCCAATAAACAAGCATCCTTTACCAACACTTGATTTCCTTGCCGGAACGAATCTCGATCATCAGGAGCTGCAGAAGCCATTCTCCTTTTTTTTCCCCCTGGTAAATGTAGGAGCTGCCAAACCCAGGACCATTTTTCCTATTGCAACGACCGACATCGCTGATGATCGGATGGGGATGCCAGGCTGCCATGGGATAACTTGAGAGTGCAATATCACTAAACAAACGCACTCAACAGTGTTGTGCCTGAAGAGCAACACTAATAGGTGAGTGTTATATAATCTCCCCCCTATCACACCCAACATCTACTATCTCCAACTGTGGTAACAGCTGTACACTGCTGCCCTGATACACTGCCTTTATACATGTACCCCATACCAATATATATATATATATATATATATATATTCCACCTTTTTATATATATATATATATATATATATATTTATTTATATATATTTTTTTTTCATCATCCTTTTTATTATTTTTCTATTTTTCATTTACCATTTAATTTGTTCGTCACTAAGATAGCACCATTGTTTCTGTTCCTGCTTTTTTCTACATGCAAAACTCCATTCATATATATAAAGTGTAATCTACTCTTTATATCGTAAAAACAAACTGCAACTTAATACCATGAAACAATTGTTAAAGAGGCACTGTCATTGTTGAAAACTTTTTATATGTTACAGAACTAATCATATGATGGCTTTTTGCAACATAAATTTGTTTAAAAAATGTAAATTTCCCCCAGAAATTAAATCTAAAAATAGCCACCACTAGGGGTCATCTGTCTTTAGCCAGACAGACTAAGGTTGATTTTGCAGCATAGTATAGGAGATCTCAGCTGTATGCATACAGCTTATGCGCGGGCATGCACTGCCTGTGAATGAGCGGAGGGAGCATGCACACACTCAAGCAGTGCGGCATACAGGCAGATCCTGTATCCCCCCCTGGTTTTCAGATGCGCCCGATCCTGAACCCCCCCCCCGGTTTGGTTTTCAGATGCGCCCGATCCTGAACCCCCTCCCTCGGTTCTCAGCTGCGCCCGATCCTGATCCCCCCCGGTTCTCAGCTGCGCCCGATCATGTGTCCCAGCACCCCAACCCCCCCCCCAGTATTCTGCTGCGCCAGACTATGTCACACCGCCACCATTCTGCTTACCCCTCACCCCCTGTGCACCAGATCCTGTTCCCAGCAACCTCTCATACCCCCCCCCCCTTGGGTTCATTACCTCCTCCACCGAGCCCCGGTCTTCGGCAGTGCAAGAGGACATCAGTGAAGCTGCTCATCCCAGAGAGAGGAAGCGCCCTGCAGGACAGGTGAGTGTGTATGTGTCAGTCTGTCTTTATGTATGTGTCTCTATGTGTGTGTCTCTGTGTATGTTAGGGGGTTGGGGGAACTGCAATCTAATGTGGGGGAACTGCAACCTAATGTGGGGGAACTGCAAGCTAATGTGGGGGGAACTGCTACCTAATGTGGGGGAACTGCTACCTAATGAGGGGGAACTGCTACCTAATGTGGGGAAAACTATGCTAATGTGGGGCAACTGCTACCTAATGTGGTGGAACTGCTACTTAATGTGGTGAAACTGCTACCTAATGTGGGTAAACTGTGCTACTGTGAGGGAACTCTGATGCCTGTAGATGCTGTGGGGGAACTTAGGTGCCTGCGCATATTGTGGAGGAACTCAGGTGCCTGTAGCTGCTGTGGGGGAACTCAGATGCCTGTAGCTACTGTGGGGGAACTCAGGTTCCTGTGCCTACTGTGGGGGAACTCAGGTGCCTGTGCCTACTGTGGGGGATCTCCGATGCCTGTAGCTGCTGTGGGGGAACTCTGATGCTTGTAGCTGCTGCAGGGGGAACTCAGGTGCCTGCGCATATTGTGGAAGAACTCAGATGCCTGTGCCTACTGTGGGGGAACTCAGGTGCCTGTGCCTTCTGTGGGGGAACTACGATGCCTGTAGCTGTTGTGGGGGAACTCCTATGCCTGTACCTGCTGTGGGGGAACTCTGATGCCTGTAGCTGCTGTGGGAGGAACTCAGGTGCCTGTGCATTTTGTGGGGGAACTCCGATGCCTGTAGCTGCTGTGTGGGAACTCAGGTGCTTGTGCCTACGGTGGGGGAACTCAGGTGTCTGTACCTACTGTGGGGGAACTCCGATGCCTGTACCTAATGTGGGGGAACTCCGATGCCTGTACCTACTGTGGGGGAACTCCGATGCCTGTACCTATTGTGGGGGAACTCTGATGCCTGTAGCTGCTGTGGGGGAACTCAGATGCCTGTGCATAGTGGGGGGGAACTCCGATGCCTGAAGCTACTGTGGGGGAACTCGGGTGCCTGTAGCTACTGTGGGGGAACTCCGGTGCCTGTACCTATTGTGGGGGAACTCAGGTGCCAGCCAGTGACAGCTATGTTGATTAGCATCCAACTTTGCTAGGAAAAGATAAAACAGATAGAAAACATATTTTTAAAAATGCTGTACTTATCTATAAAATCCTTGCACTAATTTTATAAAGATCTATTCTTATATTTATACATTTTATCCTGTTATGAACTCGCCATAATGTCTTAAGAATACTGCAGGCAAGCTACAAGCATCTTCCTCTGTGTAACATTTACAGCATGAAACAAGAGAGGAAAGGGTTACAGAGAAGAGTTGGCTGACTCCCCAGGCTCCCTCCCAAGAATCAGAGCAGATGAGTCATCACTGTGAGGGAGACTGACTGACACGCCCCCTCCAGCCTGCACAATGAAAAAGTAACTGAGCAGCAGATAAATGCTTATATCTCTGGAAATAAAGATCCTAGAGACATAAAACATATATGTACACAGTCAGGATTAGGTACTGAGTAACATATCATTTTTGGAACTTGGAACTATGGCAGGTACGCTTTAAAGATATTATACTTTAGACATGTAATATGCCATACAATGCTTTCTTTGTTTATAATTAAGTTGCCTCTACATTGTTTGATCTTCGCTAAACGCTAAAAAAAATGTATTCTTATTTTTAACCTTATTCTTTGTGTGTTCACATTGCAAAATGTTATTTAGATGTTGCATTCCATATAATCGTTTTAAAGCCTGTGACTAAGCACCACATGATCAGAAATAGTAACATAGTAACATAGTTCATAAGGTTGAAAAAAGACCAGAGTCCATCAAGTTCAACCTATATCCCTGATGAGTCCCTACTGAGTTTATCCAGAGGAAGGCAAAAAATCCTCATACTAGAGGTAAAAATTCCTTCCCAACTCCAAATATGGTAGTCAGAATAAATCCCTGGATCAACGTTCTGTCCCTATGAATCTAATATACATAACCAGCAATGTTCTTACTCTCCAAAAATGCATCCAGACCCCTTTTAAATTCTTTCACAGAGTTCCCCATGACCACCTCCCCCGGGAGAGAATTCCACAGTTTCACTGCTCTTACAGTAAAGAACCTCCGTCTGTGCTGGTGTAGAAACATTATTTCTTCTACACGTAGAGGATGCGCAAGCAGGTTCAGATCGATGTCTTTTTCTGGAATAAAGGCTTTGGGCAAAAGTCATCTTAGAAACACATCAGATAGCTTAACCCCTTAAGGACTCAGTGTTTTTCCGTTTTTGCATTTTCATTTTTTCCTCATCACCTTCTAAAAATCATATCGCTTTCACTTTTGCACATAAAATTCCATATGATGGCTTATTTTTTTGCGCCACCAATTCTACTATGCAGTGACATTAGTCATTTTACCAAAAATCCACAGCAAAATGGAAAAAAAAAATTAATTGAGCGACAAAATTGAAGAAAAAATTTCATTTTGTAACATTTGGGGGCTTCCGTTTCTACGCAGTGCATTTTTTGGTTAAAAAAATGACACCTTATCTTTATTCTGTAGGTCCATACGGTTAAAATGATATGCTACTTATATAGGTTTGATTTTGTCGTACTTTTGAAAAAATCATAATTACATGCAGGAAAATTTATACATTTAAAATTGTCATCTTCTGACCCTATAACTTTTTAATTTTTCCGCGTATGGACCGGCATGAAGGCTATTTTTTTGTGCCGTGTTCTAAAGTTTTTATAAGTACCATTTTTGCATTGATCGGACTTTTTGATTGCTTTTTATTAATTTTTTGGGAATTTTTTTTGCGCGTACGCCATTGACCATGCGGTTTAATTAACAATATATTTTTATAGTTCGGACACTTACGCACGTGGCGATACCACTTATGTTTATTTTTATTGACAGAGTTTTTTTTTTATGGGAAAAGGGGGGGTGATTCAAATTTTTATTAGGGGAGGGGTTAAATGACCTTTGCTAACTTTTTTTTTTCACTTTTTTTTGCAGTGTTATAGCTCCCATAGGGGGCTATAACACTGCACACACTGATCTTTTACCCTGATCCCTGCAAAGCCATAGCTTTGCATGGATCAGGGAGATAGGTGCTCGATTGCCAAGCCTGTAGCTCAGGCTTGAAGCAATCAAATGCCGATCGGACGCAACAGAGCAAGGTAAGGGGTTCTCCGCTCGTGTCCTAGCTGATCGGGAAACCGTGATTTTATTGCGATAGTCCCGATCACCCCGACTGAGCTGCCGGGAAGCGTTTACTTTCATTTTCAGCGCGGCAATCAAAGTTGCCAACGATCAATGCCGCACGCTATTAGCCCAAGGTCCGACTATGAATAGCAGCCGGGACCGACTCGGTGTGATGCGGGGTCACGCCATTTTAGACACCGGGACCCGGCACAGGGCGTACAGGTACACCCTGCGTCCTTAAGAGGTTAAAATCATTTGCGTCCATCTGCATTATAAAGGTTAATTCATTAACATATTTTATGGTGACATGCAGATGTGCTAAAATATAGTTATATAGGAATTAATAATGCAACAATAGACCATACAAACATAGCATTTTTATGCTGTTAAGTGTAGTCCATTGGACGTTTGACCTACTACTTGTGAAATGTGTCATAGATATATTCATTCTACTTTTGCTAGAAAGTGAATTGCAAACTCCACAAAGATTTGATTTTCAAATGTCAATACATTTTTAGGTTGTAAAACATTGCGTCATATAAAATAATAAAACTTAACCCAATTGAAAAAATAATAATAATAGAAGATATAATTCTTTAAGAGGACTTAAGTGAAAAGCAGCTTTGTAAATCTCAATCTGCGTAACCTTCTTTTTATAGGCTATACAGGGCTTTATAAAAGTGTTTTAACACATTATGAAAGGTGTTTAATGTATTGACCTTTAATATCTTGGAAACCATACAAGCTTAAATTTGGAAAATACCAATGAACCAAAGGACTTGGTTTAAAATTAGAATTTTTTCCATTTATTTTCAATCATGTAAACACGTGAAATAATGTTTCCATGAAAGTTATTTCTTGCCTTCAGATTGGGCTGCATATGTGCTTATGCCACAAAATGAGGAGTGAGATGGTGGCTAACCGCATAATGCCAGTGTTCATTACCAAATTCACTCCAATTATAACAAACCCAAAAAAAGATGTTTCAGAGACTTGCCAAAATCATGCGGTACATGCATGTAGAAGAAAAACGTTTTGCTTATACTTGTAGTAAAATTCTAGCTGAGGTATTGGAGTGTCCTGGAAAGTAAATATAGTAAGGTTTTTTCATGTTTTAAAGATATTAAGCTGATAAAGTAAATACTATACACTGATCAGCCATAATATTTAAACCAATAAAACATGTATTGAACTGTTTAGAATTAGTTATAATTATATGGATTTGAATAGGCACCAAAAAAAAAAAAAATTTCTTTAGTATAAAAAAAAGTTGTCATCCAACTAATTATTATTTAAATTAGTTACTTTATTGTTCTGTAAGAAATCAGGAGAACGCCCTTCAAATAATAAAGCGTACTCTAAGCTACATTAAGGGCAGTGATGTCACCACAAGCATGTTACATTGTTAGTACAAGAAAAAATCTGCAAGTCATCTCACCACCCACGTGAACACAATCCAATGTAGAAAGCGTAATCCTAGGCTTGAGCACGGAGAAGCATTGGGACGGATCCCATGTAGCATGTAGAAAATAGAAGAGTAAGTCCAGCTCCAAAAAATGGAAAAATTTAAAAGCAAGGTTTTAATTATATCATGTGAAAACAAGAACAAAAAACCTCCTTAACCTCTTCAGGACATAGGGCGTATGGATACGCCCTGCATCCCGAGTCCTTAAGGACCGAGGGCGTATCCATACGCCCGTGGGAATTCCGGCCCCCACCGCTAGCCGGTTGGGGACCGGAGCCGGATGCCTGCTGAAATCGTTCAGCAGGCATCCCGGCATATCGCCCAGGGGGGTCATTATGCCCCCCCATGTCGGCGATCACCGCAGATCGCTGGACAATTCAGTCCAGCGATCTGCGGCGATTCTGGGTCAATCGGGTCTCCAGTGACCCGATGACCCGGAATTACTGGCTGTTCGGGGCCGTCTCTGACGGCCCCGAACAGCCAGAGCCTGCAGGGGTGAGGTGGCACTGGTGCCACCTCACGATCGCCCTGATTCGTCGGCCGGATTACCGGCCGACCAATCAGGGCGCCTGCTGCGGGTGTCACTCCCGCACCCGCTCCGCCCCTCTTCTGGAGGACATGAGCGGGTGCGGGACGTGCACCCCGGGTGCTGGGGACCCCGATCCCCGGTGCCCCTGTTGGGATCGGGGCCCCAGGAGCAGCTGCGGCGGCGGAGACGACGAGGGACTGACCTGCAGCGTCTGGATCGTTGGAGGTGAGTGACAGCCTCCCGCTGTTGCTTAGCAACAGCTCCCTGCATGCAAAAAGGGCATGCTGGGAGCTGTAGTTATGCAACAGCAGGAGGCAGACCACCACAACTCCCAGCATGGGCATGCTGGGACTTATGGTTTTGCAACAGCTGGAGGCACATGTTTTCTATGGAAAAGTGTACCTTCAGCTGCTGTGTAACTACAATTCCCAGCTTGCACAAACAGCTAAAGTGCATGCTGGGAGTTGTAGTGGTGCATCTGCTGGTTGCATAACTACAACTCCCAGCATGCCCGTTGGCTGTCGGTGACTGCTGAGAGTTGTAGTTTTGCAACAGCTGAAGGCACACTGGTTGTGAAACTCAGAGTTTTTTTTTTACCTAACTCAGTGTTTCACGACTGGTGTGCCTCCAGCTGTTGCAAACTACAACTCTCAGCAGTCACCGTACACCATGCACCGTACATGCTGGGAGTTGTAGTTTTGCAACAGCTGGAGGCACACTGGTTGTGAAACACTGAGTTAGGTCACAAACTCAGTGATACATAACCAGTGTGCCTACAGTTGTTGCAAAACTGCAACTCTCAGCAGTCACCGACAGCCAACGGGCATGCTGGGAGTTGTAGTTATGCAACAGCTGGATGTCCCCCCCAATGTGAACGTACAGGGTACACTCACATGGGCGGAGGATTACAGTAAGTATCTGGCTGCAAATTTGAGCTGCCGCAAACTTTCTGCTGCAGCTCAAATTGCCAGCGAGAAACTACTGTGAACCCCCGCCCGTGCGACTGTACCCTAAAAACACTACACTACACTACCACAAAAAATAAAATAAAAAGTAAAAAACACTACATATACACATACCCCCACACAGCCCCCCTCCCCTCCCCAATAAAAATGAAAAACGTCTGGTACGCCACTGTTTCCAGAACGGAGCCTCCAGCTTTTGCAAAACAACTCCCAGTATTGTCGGACAGCCGTTGACTGTCCAGACATGCTGGGAGTTTTGCAACAGCTGGAGGCACCCTGTTTGGGAATCACTGGCGTAGAATACCCCTATGTCCACCCCTATGCAATCCCTAATTTAGGCCTCAAATGCGCATGGCGCTCTGACTTTGGAGCCCTGTCGTATTTCAAGGCAACAGTTTAGGGTCACATATGGGGTATCGCCGTACTCGGGAGAAATTGTGTTACAAATTTTGGGGGGTATTTTCTGCTTTTACCCTTTTTAAAAATGTAAAATTTTTGGGAAAACAAGCATTTTAGGTAAAAAAAAATTTTTTTTTACATATGCAAAAGTCGTGAAACACCTGTGGGGTATAAAGGTTCACTTAACCCCTTGTTACGTTCCCCGAGGGGTCTAGTTTCCAAAATGGTATGCCATGTGGTTTTTTTTTTTGCTGTCCTGGCACCATAGGGGCTTCCTAAATGCGGCATGCCCCCAGAGAAAAATTTGCGTTCAAAAAGCCAAATGTGACTCCTTCTCTTCCGAGACCTGTAGTGCGCCAGCAGAGCACTTTTCACCCCCATATGGGGTGTTTTCTGAATCGGGAGAAATTGGGCTTCAAATTATTAGGGGTATTTTCTGCTATTACCCTTTTTAAAAATAAATTTTTTTTGGGAAAACAAGCATTTTAGGTAAAAATTATTATTATTTTTTTACATTTGCAAAAGTCGTGAAACACCTGTGGGGTATTAAGGTTCACTTTATCCCATGTTACATTCCCCGAGGGGTCTAGTTTCCAAAATGGTATGCCATGTGTTTTTTTTTTTTGCTGTTCTGGCACCATAAGGGCTTCCTAAAGGTAACATGCCCCCCAAAAACCATTTCAGAAAAACGTACTCTCCAAAATCCCCTTGTCGCTCCTTTCCTTCTGAGCCCTCTACTGCGCCCGCCGAACACTTTACATAGACATATGAGGTATATCCTTACTCGAGAGAAATTGGGCTACAAATACAAGTAAAAATTTTGTCCTTTTACCCCTTGTAAAAATTCAAAAATTGGGTCTACAAGAACATGTGAGTGTAAAAAATGAAGATTGTGAATTTTCTCCTTCACTTTGCTGCTATTCGTGTGAAACACTTAAAGGGTTAAAACGCTGACTGAATGTCATTTTGAATACTTTGGGGGGTGTAGTTTTTATAATGGGATCATTTATAGGGTATTTCTAATATGAACACCCTTCAAATCCACTTCAAACCTGAACTGGTCCCTGAAAAATACTGAGTTTGAAAATTTTGTGAAAAATCGGAAAATTGCTGCTGACCGTTGAAGCCCTCTGGTGTCTTCCAAAAGTAAAAACACGTCAATTTTATGATGCAAACATAAAGTAGACATATTGTATATGTGAACCAAAAAAAAATGTATTCGTAATATCCATTTTCCTTACAAGCAGAGAGCTTCAAAGTTAGAAAAATGCAAAATTTTCAAATTTTTCATCAAATTTACGGATTTTTCACCAAGAAAGGATGCAAGTATCGACAAAAATTTACCACTATGTTAAAGTAGAATATGTCACGAAAAAACAATCTCGGAATCAGAATGATAACTAAAAGCATTCCAGAGTTATTAATGTTTAAAGTGACAGTGGTCAGATGTGCAAAAAACGCTCCGGTCCTTAAGGCCAAAATGGGCTCCGTCCTGAAGGGGTTAAAGGGGTACTTCGGTGGAAAACTTTTTTTTTATCAACTGGTGCCAGAAAGTTAAACAGATTTGTAAATTACTTCTATTAAAAAATCTTAATCCTTCCAGTACTTATTAGCTGCTGAATACTACAGAGGAAATTATTTTCTTTTTGGAACACAGAGCTCTCTGCTGACATCATGACCACATTGCTCTCTGCTGACATCTCAGTGCATTTTAAGAACTGTCCAGAGTAGGAGAAAATCCCCATAGCAAACATATGCTGCTCTGGACAGTTCCTAAAAAGGACAGAGATGTCAGCAGAGAGCAATGTGGTCATGATGTCAGCAGAGAGCTCTGTGTTTCAAAAAGAAAATAATTTCCTATGTAGTATTCAGCAGCTAATAAGTACTGGAAGGATTTAGATGTTTTAATAGAAGTCATTTACAAATCTGTTTAACTTTCTGGCACCAGTTGATAAAAAAAAAAAAGTTTTCCATCGGAGAGCCCCTTTAAACATGTCTATAAAAACAAAAGAAACACCAGGGGCATGCTTTTATTCATTATATAAAATATTATAAAGACAGAAATAAATTATTTGCAAAAAAACTAAATAAAATAAAATTACAAATTTTTGTGGGTAATTGTTAACTGTGCAGTAAAACTGGCATGATGACTTTATTCTACTAAACTTGTTTCATTTCATTACAAAAAAAAATCTATCCATTGCCATGTTCTCACATTTATAGAGTTTTGTTCACCTATTGAGCTTTATGAGGACTCATTTCATGCATAATGAGATGTAGTGTTTATCATAACCATTTTTGAAAAGTTTTGACTTTTTGATCACTTTTTATCAAATTTTTCCTGTGATAAATGTAACCAAAAATCTTCAACAATTTAGGCTTTTGGAATTTTTTGATGCATACGCTGATGATCATGTAGGCTTAGGAATGTAATGATTTAATAGCTAAGACAATTTCGCATGCTGTGAAACAAATATGTTTATTTCATTTTTTTTTTTTTTTTGGAAGGTGGGTATTGATTTGTATTTTTATCGGGGAAGGATTTTTTTTATTTTTTTTTACTGTTTCTTACACTCTTTTAAAGCAGCCTTTTACGAGTAATTATTTTATTGCTTAGAAAGATCAATGTAAGGCATATGCATTCCATTAATCTAATAGGTTATTACTTTATTGATACAGCCAGCCAATTGCGGTAAAGTAAAGGCCTCGGGCTGCCCTGGCAAACAATTGGCACCCTGTGATTACATACATGGCATTTAAACCGTTTAATGGCATCAGAGTGATCTTTGTTGTTGGTCATTATGGGCAGGTGTCAGCTGTTGATAGAAGCATCTGGGTATGCCAAAGGCCTGGCTGCCAAGTGTGTGGCACATGGCCAATGATGTAAATATAATTCATGGAATGGGAAGGGGTTATTCTTATAATATACTCTATAAAAGTCTATGGAAAACTGCCATTAGGTTTACACATTGAAATTACAATTTTTTTTAACCCCTTAAGGACTAAGCCCATTTTCACCTTAAGGACCAGAGCCTTTTTTGCACATCTGATAACTGCCACTTTAAGAATTAATAACTCTGGGATGCTTTTACTTATGAATTTGATTCCAAGATTGATTTTTAGTGACAAATTCTACTTTAACATAGTGGTAAAGTTTCATTGATACTTGCATAATTTATTGGTGAAAAATTCCAAAATTTCATGATAAATTTGAAAATCTAGCATTTTTTTTTTACTTTGAAGCTCTCTGCTTGTAAGGAAAATAGACATACCAAATAAATTATATATTGATTCACATATACAACATGTCTACTTTATGTTTGGCATCAAAAAGTTGACATGTTTTTACTTTTGGAAGACATCAGAGGGCTTCAAAGTTCAGAAGCAATTTTCCAATTTTTCAGCTTTGAAGTGGATTTGAAGGGCCTTCATATTAGAAATATCCCATAAATGGCCCCATTATAAAAACTGTGCCCCTCAAAGTATTCAAAATGACATTCAGAAAGTGTGTTAACCCTTTAGGTATTTCACAGGAATAGCAGCAAAGTGAAGGAGAAAATTCAAAATCTTAATTTTTTTTATACTCGCATGTTCTTGTAGACACAGTTTTTACATTTTTACAAGGGGTAAAAGGAGAGAAATCACCCCAAAACTTGTAACCCAATTTCTCTCAATCAAGGAAATACCTCATATGTGTATATAAAGTGTTCTGCGGGCGCATTAAGGAAGGGAAGGTGTGACAATGGGATTTTGGAGAGAGTTTTTCTGAAATGGTTTTTGGGAAGCATATCACATTTAGGAAGCCCCTATGGTGCCAGAACAGCAAAAAAAAAAAAAAAAAACAACATGGCATAATATTTTGGAAACTACACCCCTCAAGGAACGTAACAAGGGGTACAGTGAGCCTTAACATCCCACAGGTATTTGACAGCTTTTCGTTAAGGTCAGATGTGTACATGAATAATTTTTTTCACTAAAATGCTAGATTTTCCCCAAATTTTACATTGGGGAACACTACAATGCTCAGAAGAGAAGGAGTCACATTTGGCACATGGCATACTAATTTGAAAACAACAACCCTCATGGAACATAACAAGCAGTACAGTGAACCTTAACACCCCACAGGTGTTTGATAAATGTTCATTAAAGTGGGATGTGAAAAGGAAAAATGTTATATTTTTTACACAAAAATGCTGGGGTTACCCCAAATTTTTCATTTTCACAAGTGGTAATAGGAGAAAATGTCCCTGTAAATTTGTAAATACATTTCTTCGGAGTAAGGACATACCTCATATTTGACGTAAACTGCTCTATGGGTGAACACCAGGTCTCAGAAGAGCAGGAGCACCATTCAGCTTTTGGAGAATTTTGTCAGGGGCTTTGAGCGTTTACAGAGCTACCATGGAGGAGTCAGAACAGCGCCCCCCCCCCTCAAGTGCCATTACTTTGGAAACTACACCCTTCAAGGAAAGTAACAAGGGGTACAGTGAGTATTTACACCTCACAGGTGTTTGGAACATTTGGCCGTAAAATGTCAAAATAGTTTTTTTCCCACAAAAATGCCAGTGTTACCCCAAATTTTTCAATTGAACAATGGGTAATAGGAGAAAATGCCCCCCAGATTCTCTAACCCCATTGCTTCTGAGTATGGATATACCCCATATGTGAACATAACATGCTGTGGGGGTGCACTAGAGGGCTCAAGAGTCATTGAGCTATGTATGCATTTAAAGACTATGGCATATCAGTAGCCGTTGGTTACATACATTCAACAGAAAATAAAAGAAAGGAACACCTACATGTGACCCTATTACAAACAATACACCCCCTGGGGAAGATGTTTAGGGGGGAACTGGACATTTGGAATGGACGGGTGTTCCCTAAATTTATTTTCCAGGAATGGATGAAGCATACTATGAAGGGAGGGGGGATGGAAATTAAAATGTTACTACTGGTATGCCAATTTTGTTCCCAGAATGATGACCTAGAGTATAACCAAGAGGAAAAAAATATGCCTGCCCCAAACCCTATGCTCTGAATCATCATTCTAGGAATGGGATCTGTGTGGCCGTCCCTAACCTGTTGCCTCAAATGCGCACACCACTCAGGTGAAGAGAGAGTGCTGCGCATTTGAGGCAACATAAAAAGACCCCAATGCTAGTGCCTTAGTGACCTATGACCCATTTTTGTAAAAAATTTAAATACCCCCAGAGGTCTTATCAGGTTTTTTTGTTTGTTTGTTTTTTGTGCAATTTAGTGGTTTATGGGGTTAAAATTTGGAATGCACTCTTGGTACATTGGGGTCAAATTATGGGAAAGTAAAATGAAAAGGAAAAATTTAGTAGGAAGTGTGATACTCCCTGAAGCAGTTTTTAATACAGAGGCCCGAATGATCTGGGGAAGTGTCACATTGAGTGGGGTGGTGTCCTTCCGTATCCCCCTCTTGTGACACACTGCATTTTTTCTGGGTTTGTCCCTTCTTTCCAGTGTGGGGGACCTCACCTGGAAAGTGCTGGCCTGGGACAATCCTGGCATCTATATTTTCCAGTTCCTTGGGAACTCCGGCCTGCTGTTTCTCGGATCAGGGCCCTTAGGACTTCTTCTTGGAACTGGAGGTATGTACCTGTTTTGCCAGCATACTGGGACAGTACAAAAGAGTTGTACATGGCAACCTGTACCAAGTAGACCGCAACTTTTTGTACCACACCCTTTTTTCCGCATGGTGTTTTATGGCTTGAGGACTTAATCAGAGAGATCAACTCCCCCCATTTACAGATTGTAGCCCAGAATACAATCAGGCTTGAGGACCGTTGTTGTGGTTCCCACGCACAGGGACAGGTGAGCTGCCGTTACCATGAATTGTGGTAATCATAAGGACATCCCTCTTATCCTTATACCTGACCAGCAACAGGTTTTCATGGGTAAGCGCATGGGATTCACCCTTGGGCATAGGTGTCTGAACAAAATTTAGAGGGAGGCCTCTCTGGTTCTTCCGCACGGTCCCACAAGCGGACATGGATCTGGTGGTGAGGGATGTGAACAGAGGGATGCTGGTATAAAAGATATCCACGTAAAGGTGGTAACCCATATCAAGCAATGGGTGCACAAGGTTCCAAACGATTTTCTCGCTAACACCTAGAGTGGGGGGACATTCTGGGGGGTTCAATACTGGTATCTCGTCCCTCATATTCTCTAAAATTGCAAGTGTACTTTGAGGTACTCTCGCAAAGTTTGTAGAGTTTCACATATACCGCACCCGCTTTGAGGGAATATGCTGGCGGAAGATAAGTCTCCCCTTAAAATCGATAAGAGTTTCATCTACAGAGAGCTCCCTGAGGGGTACGTAGGCCTCCCAAAATTTGGCTCCAAAGTGATCTATGACCGGCCTCACTTTGTAAAGCCAGTCATAGGCAAGATCACTTTGGGGGGACATGCCGCATTATCAGTCTAATGCAGTCATTTCCGTATGGCCTTGAACCGCCTATGTGTCATGGTCTGGTAGAAGATGTCCCCACTCCAGTACTGCCTGACACTGGGTTTTTTGACTAGGTCCATATGCAGCACAAGGCCCCAAAATGTCCTCATTTCGGCTGCATTGATGGCGTACCATTCATTGGGCCTAGCCAAAAGCGAATCTGGGTGGTGGGCGATGAACTGTTGGGCGTACAGATTAGTATGCTCCACCATTAGATTAACAAGTCATCACTGAAATAATAACTAAAAAAGTATATTTCAGTGTATCTGACATGTCAATCTGGATTCCTGAGTCCTGGATTTGCAAACTCAGGAATCCACGTCTGATATCCCTCTGAGGGTCTCCAGGCAGGTTCACCGGAAGGGGGTCGGACTCCAATTGCGAACGGCACGGAGGCTAGTACTAGTGTTGGCCACTAAGTCACTATCATGAGGGAGGGTGTGTGGCCTCGCTTGCCGGAGGCTCCACCACCTTGCCGGGGGCTATTCATCAGAACTAGATGATGAGGAGGACAAGGAAGAACAAAGAGAAGTAGGATCTTCCTCGTCCTCACTGGCAGATTCGGTGTCGGAGGCAAGTAAAGCATATGCGGTGGCTCATGGGGGTGTGTGTGGGGGGGGGGCGGGGAAGTGTGTATGTATGTGTGCTTGGTGCAAACTCGATATAACAGTGTGTGATAAAATATCAATATCAACTGCAGTGCCCTGAAGCCCTAATAGGGCCCAGGTCACACTGCAAAATGTGCGGCGGACCCTTGAGGACCTATTAGGGGGTCGGGGGGGGGGGGGCATTTTCTAAGTAAATACTGTAGTGCTAAGCTGCAATACCAAAAACAGAATAGTGTTGAGCGCGAATATTCGAAATGCGATTTTTACCGCGAATAACGGCACTTCACGATGTTGCGACTATTTCGAATATAGCGCTATATATTCGTAATGACGAATATTCATTTTTTTCTTCACAGTCTGCATCACAACAATGACTACTGTGTAAAAAATAAGTGATAGTGTTAGATAGGGTAGGTTAGTTTAGCAGATAGGTTCTAGTGTAGGGTATAGTGTTAGTTATTTTAAAGATATAATCGCGCATGAGCACTATACGAATTTCATTATGATTTTCGCATGGAAAAAAAAGTGAACGAACATAGCGAATATGTGAATTTCGCGAACATAGGATGAATATCATGAATTCGAAGTATTCCCCTGCAGCTCCTCACTAATACAGAACCCGTGGACATATAAAGGTCCTTTGAGGCCATATTCACACACTGTTTAATGAAGAAAAAAAAAAAAGAAGGCTGTATTTTATTTGCCGGTAATTTCTGTACGTACTCGGCTGAAAATATACTCTAATATAAAATACCACAGTTTTTTTTTTATAGTGTGGAAACATGGTCTTACTTGGTCATGTAGAATACTTGTTCTCAATAATCCACCCATATATTACGGCCAGCGATAAGCTAACAAATGAGCAAATTCTCATTTGCTGGTTTATTGGATCATTTTGTTACATACAGTAGTTCCACAGTACGGTTGAAAAAAGACACATGTCTATCACATTAAACCAAGGAGCAGAGGAGATAGATAAATATAACAGGTATGAAGAGTAGGAGATATGATTCTATATTTCTACATAGACATTCATGTTATTTTGTTCTAATAATGTATCTTAGCCTTTTTTTGCTGGGAACAGTTCCTGAGGTAGACTGTTCCACAAATGATCAGTCCTTATGTAAAGAAGGCTCAATACCTCTGGAGACTGAAACTTTTTACTACAGAAAAAAGGGAGAGCATCCTTGTCTTTTGAGGTGGTTTTACCTAAAACAGTTTTCCCCATAATTTTTGAATGGTCCATTGAAATATATAATCTTTCCACATAACTAAAATGCTCCATGACCATTAGTATTGTGGCTCCCCTTTGTACCTTTTCCAGCTCCAGAACATCCTTTCTACAAATATTCAAGGTGAGGCCCCACCAATGCTTTATGAAGTAGATGCCCAGTAGTGATGAGCGGCAGAGGCCATATTCGAATAGTGATATTTGGCGAATTTATGGGCGAATACTTGTCCTATATTCGTTCAATTCACATATTCGGTATGTTCGTTCTCTTTTTTTCCCATGAGAAAATTTGTAATGAAATTTGCATAGTGTGCATGCGCGATTATATCTGCCTTTCCTGGGGTCTAGAGCCCTGCTGCCGCTGCTTCTCTCCCCCTGGCTATCGGCGCCGCTGCCCCCTTGCCTCCCCATCCCCGGTTGTATAATTACCTGTTTCCGGGGTCGGGTCCGCGCTGCTTCGGGTCTCTGGTGTGGCGTCCCCTGCATCATTGCTATGCGCTGCATGGCGTGGCGCAATGACGAGTGACGTCACTCGTCATTGCGTCTCGCAGTGCATAGCAACGACGCAGGGGATGCCACACCGGAGGCCAGAAGCAGCGCGGACCTGACCCCGGCAACAGGTAATTATACAACCAGGGATGGGGGAGGCAAGGGGGCAGCGGTGCCGATAGCCAGGGGGAGAGAAGCGGCGGCAGCAGGGCTCTAGACCCCAGGAAAGGCAGGGTGAAAGAAGCGGGCAGCGACGGCCTCTCTCCCCCTGCCTTTCCTGGGGGCTTCTGTTGGGTCAGCAACAGTGTATCGGGGTATACACATGCACCCACACGCACCCTCATTTTACCAAGGATATTTGGGTAAAAAACTTATTTTACCCAAATATCCTTGGTAAAATGAGGGTGTGTGTTATAGGCCGGTGCGTGGTATACCCCAATAAATACGGTACTTATGTATGTTTTCCATAGACTGTACATACTACAAAGCTTGGTGTCTTTTGCAAAGATAGAAACAGAGCTGTTACTCCCATCCCATCCTATATCAATAATAAATATGTTTAACAAAGTATTAAACCTTGGGGGACCATTCACAGTTGGAATTGTTGACTACCACTTTCTGGGTACAATTGTAAAGCCAATTTTTAATCCAGTTACAAACCTTAAGACCTAAATTAACCTATCAGGCATCTATGTCTGTCAAACACAGTGTCAAACACTTTAGCGAAATCCCAAAAGAACTATATCCACAGCCATTCCCCCTACCCAGGCTTCTTGTTACTACTTTATTACAGAAGATTACATTGATTCAGTACTGGGCCTGTCTTTGACAACTGCTGTCCTTAGTAAAACCATACTGGCTATCACTTACAATACTATTACCTCCTAACTGAGGCGTCGTTAGGGTGGGGGGGCTAACTGGGGCTATAGGTGGGCGGACTGACCAGCCAGTCCAATCATACGTGGTCTGAGGGTTCGGCCGGGTAAAGGGCTGGCCGCTAATGAGGATCCAGGACACTTGCCTGGATCCCCAGGCAGTCAGCACTGCCTTCTGCTGTATGTGCAGTTCATGTACATACTGCAGAAGGCATCCTTTCTGTGTGAGCCGCATCTGTGGCCTACACAGAGAGGAGATGTGACCTCTGCACACAGTGCAGGCGCCGATGACCGGAGGAGAAGATCACTGCATGGGACATCAGGTGAGCATCATTTTTTTTTTTTTTTACAACCTGAGGAGGAGGAAAAACTCTGCTGCCAGCACCTACTGGAGAGAGGGGGAAAACTCTGCTGCCTACACCTACTGGGGAAGGGAAGCTCTGCTGCCTACACCTACTGGGTGGGAGGGGGAAAAACTCTGCTGCCTACAACTACTGGAGGGAGGGGAAAAATTCTGCTGCCTATCCCTACTGGGGGAGGGGAAAAAACTCTGCAGCCTACACCTAATGTGTGGGGACCCTGCTGCCTACACCTACTGTGGGGGATCCTTCTGCCTACACCTACTGTGGGGGGATCCTGCTCAAAACAACCACTGTGAGGGAACTCTGCTGGCTACAGCTACTATGGGGGAACTCTTCTGCCTACACCTACTGAGGGGGGACTCTGCTGCCTACACCTACTTTGGGGGGGGGGGGACCCTGCTGCCTATACCTAATGTGGGGGGACCCTGCTGCCTATGCCTACTGTGGGGGGACCCTGCTGCTTTCATTTACTGTGGGGGGACTCTGCTGCCTACACCTACTGTGGGGGGAACCTGCTGCCTACACCTAATGGGGGCAACTCTGCTGCCTATACCCACTGGCTACCTACTTTACTAACTACCTGGCTTCCTAACTTTATACCTGGACACCTAACTACTTACCTACATACCTGGCTATCTAACTACCTACACACCTGGCTGTCTAACTACCCACCTACATATCTTGCTACCTACCTACATACCTGGCCACCTATCAAAGTACATACCTGGCCTTCATACATGGCTGCCTGCCTACCTACCTGGCTAGTCACCTACCTACATATCTGGCTTCTTGATCTACCTACCTAGTTACCTATTTACCTGGCTGCCTATCTACCTGCCCTTTTACTGTGCCAGACACCAAGAAGGGAATCATTACAGTTTGGGGCCTATAGAATGGGAGATTGTGTAAATGAGAGTAGGGAACTGGAAAAATGCAGTGTTTAACATGTTTATCCTGCAGATGTTGAAAAAATTTGTTTTGGTTGGAAAACATTGTCATGGCAGTCTACTCCGCTGATCAGAAAAGACATCACCTGGAGGTAACCATAATCACGGAGGTCCCAGGAGATAACGATAATAACTTACATGGTATACATATCCTGTGTACAGCCAGAATCTACCTGTATGGTCCTGTATATATTCACTTATATGGCATACAGATCTGTGTACAGCCTACAGCTGGTATTTACCTCTACCCAGTACCCTGTTTATAATTACTTATTTGAAATTAAGATCCTCTGTACAGCTGGTATCTACCTCTATATGGTCCTATATATAATCACTCTATAAAGTAAATGTATGTGGGAATATTGGTCTTTTATACAGTGGATTTTTTTGGGTAACAATATAGAGGTATAAGTCAGTGATAATGGTGGTGGTCATGGCATGGTGGTATTTTTTGTACTTTACTGGTAACACACGACTAGCAATGTGCACCTGTGCACAAATTTCATATTGTTTGAAGACACTGACAGTTTTTGTACTGGTATTATTGGTAATATTGGTCTCAGTAAACAGGATTTGGTCAGTAAGACTATGATGGTGATATGAATGGGGAGAATATTCCTCCTTGTAAACTGGTATTATTGGTAATATTGGTCTCAGTATACAGGATTTGGTAAGTTACAGTATAATCGTTATAGGGGTGTGATTGCTGAAACAACACTGTACAGTTGTCCGCTGGTAGTAGTGAGTATATTGGTGAAGGAAGCTGGATGCAATTGGGCATGGATTAGGGTATGGTTAGGGGTGTAACTGAGGGTGTGGTTAGAGGTGTAACTGAGGGTGTGGTTAGGGGTGGGGCCTGGACTATGGCCTCTAGCCCCTGGTCTTCTCGAGTCCTAGCAATACCCCTGCCTCCTATATATTCCTGTATGTAGTCCCATGTGAGCCTGTCAAATATTTTTACACAATAGATGTTAAGCTTAGGGGTCTATGGTTACCTTGGGAAGACCTAGAGCCCCTTATGAAGATCGGCACCACATTTGCCTTTGTGGTGTCCCGGTACAGGACCTGGCCCTGTCCCTTTGTCTAAAGTCCCCTCAGCCAGAGTCCCTCCATGTCAAAAGGGCTCTCCTGTAGGACTAACCCCTAGTTGCCTCATATAAATGGTATTTAATGTATTTATATATATATTTAATATGTTATATAGGAATACCTCTGTATAGGACCTTAGAGGTTACGTGCCTTTAACCCCTTAAGGACCAAGACAAATAAACCTGTACGCCCCTGAAAGACCAGGCCTGTTTTTTCAAATCGGGGATGTCTGTCTTTATCAGAGAATATCTCTGGTAATGTTTTGCCAATCACGATAATTCTAACATTGTTTTTTTGTCACAAGTTGTCCTTCATGTACATAGTAAAAGTAAGACGATATCATTTGTAGTTTTTTTTTTACAATGCAAAAAATCATGACATTTTTACAAAAAATTTTGATTTTTTGCTATTTTAACACTAATAGGTTGCATATATTTATACTTACTGACCAAATAGTTTATGAAACTTATACTTTCAGATGTCTACTTTATTTTGACGTCATTTTTTAGTTTTTAATTAACATTTTAAATTAGTTAGAAGCCTAACAATTTAACTTGAAATTTTGAAAATTTTGAAAATTTGAAAAGTACATCTTTTTTATGTGCTATGCAAGGTTTGCAGAAATTAAAAGGTAGTAGAACATAGGAATACCCCCCCAAATGACCCCATTTTAAAAACTAGACCCCTCAAGGTATTCGCTAGGGGGTACAGTGAGTATTTTAACACCATAGTTTTTTGGCAGAAGTTTTCCCGGCTGTAAGGGTTAAAACTGCCGGGACCGAAGTTTACTTTGGTCCTGGCAGTGCAGCAGGGTCTCGGCTGTGTTATACAGCCGAGTCCCTGCCGCGATCTCGTGGGTGCACTGGGCAGCACCCACGAGAATAATGGACGAGTATAGACATCCAGGTGCGGGAACGGCCGCCAACCTGGACGTCTATACTCGTCCATGGTCGTTATCGGGTTAATTAAATTGGATTCTGGTTTAAGGACCTTTCGGTCATGTGATACCCAGAGTTCACTGGGTCAGGACTGACAGGTTCTGCTGACCAATAAGCTTTGCCCCACCCCCTTAATATATAAGTGGCTGCAGCCACTAAATTCCCTCTCTTCCTGCCGGACTATCAAGCAGCACTAATCTCATATCTTCAGCATCAATTCGAGCTAGGCCTGAAGCCACATACCTAGCAGCCACAAAACCCTGAGTTATCCAAGATCAATCTACTAAATCCTGTGTGACTACTAGAAACTCCAATCTCCTAAAAATAGTAGCATAGTGGCTAGCATCAAAGCTCATTGATCCCGGAGTCCCAAGAAACCAGTGAGGAACCTGTACCACGGTTCTCTCTCCCAAAGACTGTTATGTTCCATGTCGTTGCATAAAATATGCAGTAAAGTTACTTCAAGTTTACTTAATAAAATCTGCTGTGGACATTCTGTTACTTCTCCCTGCCGTTTGTGGGACGGTTGGCGATAGGATCATTACATTGAGGAAACCGCACCCTGGCATCACGACAATTGAGGGTTAATACCAATATACCCTACACTATCATTGCAACACCCAAGACCACCACACCTTGCCTAGGCACAATACCAGACAACAGAGACTCTATTATGAACAAGGGTACTATAATAACTGAACTGAGAACGCTGAGAACTCTTATGTGTAATCCATCTGGTCCTGGAGCTTTTCTTACATTAACTTTATTTATTTTACCTCGGACTATATCTACAATAAGCCAGTTCAGAACATTTCACAATGTGTTAACAGCATTTGCACATCTTACATCAGCTCTTGCATCTTATTTTGGATATACAGAGAAAAAGAATGCATTCTGCAGCTCTGTTTTCTCTTGAACCCCAGTGACCACCTCCCCATTATCATTATTTTGGGGCCTACATGCTTTGACATTTATATATTTAACAATTATTTATATATTTTGCTTTTGCTTTTATATATTTAACACCTTAAGGTCACAGGACATACAGGTACATTCTGCATCCGGTCCGGCACTTAGAAGCTCGCTCACGAGCTAAGTGCGCTTCATACCCGATGGGTCCCGGTTGCTATCCGCAGACAGGACATAGAGTTAATGCCAGCCATTGTCGATCGGGCTGATATCTAGCATTAACCCTTTAGATGCCGCAATTAAACTTGATTACAGTGTTCAAATGCGGAAAATTTGCTTGTCGCCTTGCTTGTGGGGTCCCAAACTGCTGAGAGGATAGTGGGAGGGCCCTTAAATGCCTCCTCAATGTCCCATGGGTACTCTTATGCTCCAGTAAGCCTCAGCAGTCCAATTTAATGGTCAATGGCAAAAACAGAAAATGGCATAAAGAAATACCAAAGTTCAAAATGGCACATGGTCATTTCAAATACCAGAAAAAAATGATTTAATAAGTCCCATCTAAACAAAAATTTATGACAGACCAGGGTGCAAAAAATAAACCCTCATACGGAAAAAATGTCATAGGGGTCAGAAGAGGACATTTTTCTTTTTCTTTTTTAAATAAAAAGTTATAATATTTTTTAAGTATAATGAAAGAAAACCTATATAAATTGTGTATCATTGTTTTTTTTTTTTTTTTTTTGTTGTTTCGTGGTAGATTTTGTTATGAATTGAATGATACTTTTTTGGCCACCCTTCTTTCATAGAATTTTTTTTCTGCTTTTATTACTTCTTTACAGATTTAATTAAAGTTGTAGAAAACATTTTTTTAAATCCACTGGTGCCAGAAAGTTAAACAGATTTGTAAATTACTTCTATTTAAAATGTTTAATCCTTCCAGTACTTATCAGCTGCTGTATTACAGAGGAAGGTCTTTTCTTTTTGAATTTCTTTTCTGTCTTACCACAGTGCTCTCTGCTGACACCTCTGTCCATTTCAGTAAATGTCCAGAACAGGAGAGGTTTGCTATGGGATTTGCACCTGCTCTTGACACTTCCTGACATAGACAGAGGTGTCAGCAAAGAGCACTGTGGTCAGACAGAAAAGAACTATACAACTTTCTCTGCAGCATACAGCAGCTGATAAGTACTGGAAGGGTTAAGATTTTTTTAATAGAAGTAATTTACAAATCTCTTTAACTTTCTGCCACCAGTTGATTAAAAAAATAGTTTTCCCTTGGAGTACCCCTTTAAGCTCTTTTAATGTTTTAATGCTCAAGTTGACCCCTTTTATTATTTGAGCAGCCAGGACCTTTGGCTAATGCCAGACATCGCCAGTCAGGCCGATGTCCAGCATTAACCCCTTAGACGCCGCGTTCAAACGTTAAAATACTACTAAAAGTGCCAAATTCTCCTGCCAGTAGCTCAGGGTAGCAGATTGGGACCATCACGGGGAAATCGCAATTTCCCATTCAGTTGTAAGGAAAGAGCAAAATCTCTTACCTCCTTCCCTGTTTTCCAATTGGCGCTCCTTTACTGCAGCCAGCCATTGCAGGCTATAGCAATCTAGCACCGATAACACTGATCAATGCTCTTTTATGGAGCAGCTTTGATCAGTGTATGCAATCTGAAGATTGCAGGCTTTAGTCTCCTATTGGGACTAAACAATGTTGAAAAAGTGTAAAAAAAAAAAAAAAAAAAGGAAATGAATATGAAAGTTAATAATAAAAGTTTCAATCACGCCCTTTTCCCATTTTTAAAATAAAATTATGTGAACAAAAATAAATATAAACATGTGTGGTATCGCCACATGAGTAAATATCCAAACAATTAAAATATAATGTTAATTTAACAGCCAAAGTCAAGTCAAGAATTGCAAATGAGGGACTTTACCTACTGGGAGGGGGGGGGGGGGACAGTCCATCTAGCTACTGGGGGAAGGAGTAAAGCATACCTACCTAACTGGGGGAATAATTGCCTGCCTGCCTGCCTGCCTACCTATCTACCTATGGGGGGGGGGGGAATTGCTAGCCCACCTATCAACTGTAGTAGGTGGAGTAGGGGAATAATTGCCACCCTACTAAGGAGTATAATTGTCTGTGCAACCTACTGGGGGGGGGGGGGAGATTGCCTACATATCTACTTAGAGGGGATAAATGCCTGTCTTTCTGCCTACCTACCTACTGAGGGGAAAGATAATTTCCTAATTACCTACTAGGGGAGGGGAATTAGCTACCTACCTACTCAGGGCATCTACCTAATTGGAAGAGGGGGGGGGGGCAAGAGTTGCCAACCTACTTACTGGGGGCTTCTACCTAATAGGGACGATTCCCTACCTACCTACATACGTATTGGGGGCTTTGGGAGCCTACTTATTTACTGGGGCATCTACACGCACACAGATAAAATAGAGCCCACAATGCCAGCAGCTTAACCAGCAGTTGGTACCTTCAACTCTGACATCATCAGTATACCACACTGGTTGCGCCAGAAACTTGCCCATCAAAATCCTCAGCATCAGGCCCTGATGCTCTTAATATGGGCCTGTGACTATAACTGAATTTTTCACAGATAGTTATATCCCAACCAGCTCTGCATTGTTAGAAATGACCAGATCCAACAGAGCATTACTTCTTGTTGGGTCCTCCACAAACTGACCCATAAAATAATCCTGCAATAAATTTAGATATTTTCTCCCTTTGCATTTTTAGCCGAACCCTGACCCCAATCAATATCTGGATAGTTAAAATCTCCCATTATTACCACTGTAGCCGCCAGTTTCAGTGTTTTCTTTTGCAATTCTACCCACAAGGATTTCACATCCTCACAATCATCACACACTATTGCATCTTTTACATTTGATTTTAAACCACTTTTTATATATTCTTCCTTCTCTCCTCCTCCAGGACTAAGGCCTCAAACTCCACTTTTTTTGCTAGATTTTGTGACTGATAGGACCCTCTGCGATCCCCTGCCTATACACTCCTGATACACGGAGCTGTGTCAGTGGTCAACATGCCCCTCCATGCAGCTCTATGGGAGAGCCAGAGATGCACATGTAGAGCATTACGGCCCTCCCATAGAGATGCATGGGGGGAACATACTGACCCCCGCTCCATGTATGAGGAGAGCCAGACCACTGTGCAGGAGATCAGACACTTTTCCCCTATTCTTTGGAAAGGGGATATATTTTTACCTAACTGGATAACCCCTATAAGCATTATTGTGAAGCTGAAAAAAGACATGTCTTTCCAGTTCAGCAGATGACCCTATAGTGTTTTACCATGGTACCCTACTGTTGATCCAGAAGAAGTAGAAACCCTCATGAGGTAGAAGCCAATTTTACTTAATATGGCCCTGCCACTATATTCCTTTTATGGTTATTTGTTTGCAATGTTCGGTCATAAATTACATTTGCATAAAGTTCAAATAGCACCTCTCACACAATTCAGCAATCATATATTATTTCTCAGAGATCTGGTTGTTTTTCTATTATTTCTAACTTTCTTAAGTTTTATGAACCAGAAAACAACATGGGATCTAATTTAGTTTTTTATTATCTAAAGGAAAGCCCAGTAGAGCCATGAGTGCATTTTCTATTATACATGAGCACATTCCTTTTTCTGCCAGATAAAAAAATAAGTATTTTTTATTTAAAATTTATGGAATGAAAGACTAGACTAGCCAACAGCCACATCCCATTACTCTATCTAACCGTTAGGTGTGACTTGTTCATTAGATGTCTTCATCATGACCATGAAGACCTAAAAAGCAGCCAATATACATATATAAATATCCAAGCCAAACTAAAATTTGCCAAACTTGGTAAATATAAAGTGACATACTACACTATATCAGTAATAACATCCAAAGAAACCTTTGAAAAGATTGACCGCACCTATTGCTATGTCTGAACCAGGTTCTGGTCTAATCGTTGCTGCCTTTCTTTGACAGAAAGACAGTTATATGAAGAGCTCCTTGGCACTGTTGATTCCATGACATAATACAGAAATAACAATAATCTAGACAGTGGCTTATAACATTAAGAGCAATTTCAAAGCTGTTTATTAGCTTTGGCTTCTGCAAAGCGATCTATTCTTAGTTGCCTAATAGTCTTTCAACTGTACAAACGCTAAAATCATCAATTTACACCAATTTAAATCTGCAATAAGGGCAATTATATTTTTACGAGCTGAATGACTGATCCAAAAATTGTGCCAAGTAGACAATTTTGAGTTCCTAGAGTAACAGTTCTGTTTCTCCTAGGCCTTTTGTATTTGGGAATTGCAGGATGTCTGGAAGAATTTATAGTTTTAGTGCCTTTGTGAAACTGTGAGGATTGTTTATTATGATGCTAATTTAATGAAAAACATTAAAAATTCTTATTGCATCTTCAGTAAGGAATACCAAAAAGTAAAATATTCCTCTTTAAATTGTCTTTTATTTCTTAAGAATGTACCATTATCGTCCTACTGTTGAGGAATAACACTTAAGAAATGAGTCATGACAGCTATGATCCATTTTCAAACTAACCCTATTGACTTAATGGTGGTCTTTCAGGTTTCCAGAACTTTTACAGTGAGAATAGTACAGCAAGAGCAATAAACTATGAAGCACATGCAAAACTTTTTGTTTTTTCATATGATTTTGTAGCCTTTAGTGTCATGACTTCAAAAGTGTTTTCACATTTGTGCTAAGTTATAGTTTTTTTTGGTTGACTATTTGTAATATAATTTTCAATGTATAGTCATCTATAGCAGGTGAAATAAGTAAAGGTGCTTTTGACACAAAATTTTCACCAGATGTTGGGAACAACCCACGTAATCCATACATACAAAGAAGACAAAACAAATAAGCTAAGAAATAGAATTTTGTCTAATAATGTGAAATGACACAGAGAAAAAAAAGTATTGAGCACATAAAGTAAGGCATAGAAAGCCAAGACAACAGCCGAGATCTATCAGTAATT
Source organism: Hyla sarda (assembly GCF_029499605.1). Taxonomy (NCBI): domain Eukaryota; kingdom Metazoa; phylum Chordata; class Amphibia; order Anura; family Hylidae; genus Hyla; species Hyla sarda. Next base: position 143,461,500 of record NC_079193.1, on the reverse strand, counting down.
AAAATGCAATCCAGCCCCCTGTAAGTACAAATTAATATCATCTGGTTTAGTCCCAACTGATGGCCTACAAAAGGTCTCATTGCCAAGGTGTCACACAAGACACATCTCATGATGTTTAAAAGCAAAGAGTCATCTCAAGACCTTCACAACCTACTTGTTGCAAAACATAATGACAGTGTTGGTTACAGGTGCATTTCTAAGCTTCTAAATGTTCCAGTGAGCACTGTTGAGGCCATAATATGGAAGTGAAAAGACAATTATTTTACCACAAATTTTCCTCGACTAGGTGCTCCTTGCCATCTTTCTGACAGAGGAATGAAAATAATAATCAGAAGAGTTGTCCAAGAGCCAAGGACACATGAAAATGTTTGCAAAGTCCTGAAATGAGCAGGTACTGTTATCTCAAAGAAAACAGTAAGTAATACACTCTGCCCCCATGGCCTGTATGCACGTTCACCACACAAGACTCCATTGCTGAATAAAAACTTGTTTAAAGTTTGCTGCTCAACATTTGGAACAGCAAGTGAAATACTGGGAGACTATAATGTGGTCAGATGAGAGAAAAAGTTAAAAGGGTACTCCCGTGGAAAACTTTTTTTTTTTTTTTTTTTTTTTTTTAAATCAACTGGTGCCAGAAAGTTAAACAGATTTGTAAATCACTTCTATTAAAAAAAATCTTAATCCTTCCAGTACTTTTTAGGGGCTGTAGACTAAAGAGAAATCCAAAAAAGAAATTAATTTCCTCTGATGTCATGACCACAGTGCTCTCTGTTGACCTCTGATGTCCATTTTACGAACTGTCCAGAGCAGCATATGTTTGCTATGGGGATTTTCTCCTATTCTGGACAGTTCCTAAAATGGACAGCAGAGGTCAGAAGAGAGCACTGTGGTCATGACATCAGAGGAAATGCATCTCTTTTTTGGATTTCACTTTAGTATACAGCCCCTAAGATTTGTTTAATAGAAGTGATTTACAAATCTGTTTAACTTTCTGGTACCAGTTGATTTAAAAAAAAAGTTTTACACGGGAGTACCCCTTTAACTGTTTGGATGCCATTATTCACACCATATTTGAAGGAGAAATGACACTGCATATCACCCTTAAAAACACCTTACCAACAGTAAAGTTCAGAGTTGGGAACATCATGGTGTGTAAACTTTGCGAACTTCACATAATTGAGGGATGAGTAGGCCAATTAACCAATCTACCAGGATGATGAAGATGAAACATGGGTGGACATTTCAGCAAACAACAATCCCAAATACATAGCCAAGGAGACTCTCAAATGGTTCGAAAGAAGAAGAAGAAGAAAAAAAAGCTGCTAGAATGGCCCAGCCAATCACCTGACTTGAAATCTATTGAAAATCTATGGAAGGAACTGATGATCATGATTCATAGAAGAGGCCCATGGAATCTGTAAGATTTGAAGATTGCTTGTGTGGAAGAATGGGCCACAATCACACCAGAGCAATGCATGTGACTCATTTTTCATACAAGAGTTTTATAAAGGCTGGCAGAAGTAATTGGACTTTATAATGACACTTTTAATTCTTTGGATAGGGGATATATTTTTACCTAACTGGATAAGCCCTATAAGCATTATTGTGAAGCTGAAAAAAGACATGTCTTTCCAGTTCAGCAGATGACCCTATAGTGTTTTACCATGGTACCCTACTGTTGATCCAGAAGAAGTAGAAACCCTCATGAGGTAGAAGCCAATTTTACTTAATATGGCCCTGCCACTATATTCCTTTTATGGTTATTTGTTTGCAATGTTCGGTCATAAATGACATTTGCATAAATTTCAAATAGCACCTGTCACACAATTCAGCAATCATATATTATTTCTCAGAGATCTGGTTGTTTTTCTATTATTTCTAACTTTCTTAAGTTTTATGAACCAGAAAACAACATGGGATCTAATTTAGTTTTTTATTATCTAAAGGAAAGCCCAGTAGAGCCATGAGTGCATTTTCTATTATACATGAGCACATTCCTTTTTCTGCCAGATAAAAAAAGAAGTATTTCTTATTTAAAATTTATGGAATGAAAGACTAGACTAGCCAACAGCCACATCCCATTACTCTATCTAACCGTTAGGCGTGACTTATTCATTTGATGTCTTCATCATGACCATGAAGACCTAAAAAGCAGCCAATATACATATATAAATATCCAAGCCAAACTAAAATTTGCCAAACTTGGTGTTTGGATGCCATTATTCACACCATATTTGAAGGAGAAATGACACTGCATATCACCCTTAAAAACACCTTACCAACAGTAAAATTCAGAGTTGGGAACATCATGGTGTGTAAACTTTGCGAACTTCACATAATTGAGGGATGAGTAGGCCAATTAACCAATCTACCAGGATGATGAAGATGAAACATGGGTGGACATTTCAGCAAACAACAATCCCAAATACATAGCCAAGGAGACTCTCAAATGGTTCGAAAGAAGAAGAAGAAAAAAAAAACTGCTAGAATGGCCCAGCCAATCACCTGACTTGAAATCTATTGAAAATCTATGGAAGGAACTGATGATCATGATTCATAGAAGAGGCCCATGGAACCTGTAAGATTTGAAGATTGCTTGTGTGGAAGAATGGGCCACAATCACACCAGAGCAATGCATGTGACTCATTTTTCATACAAGAGTTTTATAAAGGCCGGCAGAAGTAATTGGACTTTATAATGACACTTTTCGTTTTATCATATAATTTGGCATATTTTGTGTATTTTAGTTTTCATTTAGTACACTTTACAATAATATTGCAACAATACTACATTAATTTAGCTTTTGTTTAATTTTGCTACTTAAAAAAAATAAAATAAACTTACAAAAAAATATATGCTTAAAGTTACTATGTTATATTTTCTAATCTTCTGGATTGTGTGAGGGCTAATTTTTTCCACCATAATCTGTAGTTTTTATTCATATCATGTTTACATATATGTGACTTTTTGATCACTTTTCATTCGATTTTTTTCTGGGATGTGACCACAAATAAGCAATTTTGATTTTGTTATGTTTATTTGTGTTTATGCTGTAGACCACATGAGGCAACATCAGATATGTATATTTATTTTTGTTAAAAAAATGGGAAAATGTGGTGCTTTTGTATTTTTAAACAAAAAATAGTTACATTTTTTTACACCTTTTCTAATGATAAGCAATCATTGACTTGCTTATACTGATCATTGCTATGCTATCATATGGGCAAGCAATGGCGGCTCATTTGCTAATAGGCAAGTTGTAGCAATAGATTGGTCACGGCAGCCATGGAAGCCTAGGGCCGGCCTTGGATAGCCATGTCAAAAGATTGGCTGCTTCCTTAAAATCGCATAATGTGGAGACGATCCAACCACTGCACCACCAATTATGCTCGCTGGTAATATTTAAAGGGGTACTCTGGTGGTAAACTGTTTTTTTTTATTATAATCAACTGGTGCCAAAAAGTAAAACAGATTTGCAAATTACTTCTATTTAAAAATCTTAATCCTTCCTGTACTTATCAGCTGTTGTATACTACTTAGGAAGTTGTATAGTTCTTTTCTGTCTGACCACAGTGCTCTCTGCTGACACCTCTGTCCATGTAAGGAACTATCCAGAGCAGGAGAGGTTTACTATGGGGATTTGTTCCTGCTCTAAACAGTTCCTGACATGGACAGAGGTGTCAGCAGAGAGCACTGTGGTCAGACAGAAAAGAACTGTACAACTTCCTCTGGAGCATACAGCAGCTTATAAGCACTTGAAGGATTAATATTTTAAATAGAAATAATTTACAAATTCTTTTACATTTTTGGCACCAGTTGATTTAAAAAGAAAATTCCACTGGCGTACCCCACTAAAGGGAACCAATGATGAGATTTTACCATATATAACACATGAGAAAAACTTCTTTGTTACCATCCCTGAGGGAGGTTCCTGCGCACAGGGATGGTAAGGATATGAAGTTAGTAATTTTCCCCCACTGACCCTGCAAGTAGTCCCCTGGACAGGGTGCTATACTTACCTAGTCTCATCTTCTCTGGCTGTAATCATGCCCACTCAGTGTGATTGACAGCCCACATCACTGCTCCCTAATCAGATGAGAGGTAACTACAGCAACAGAAGATGGGACTAGGTAAGTATAGCTCCCTGCCCGGGGGACTACTTACAGGGCCAACGGAGAACACTTTCTGACTTCGTATCCTTACCATCCCTATGGGCAGAAATATCCCTGTGAATGGTGAGGAAGAAGATTTTTACCATGTATATAACACGTTGCCAGGCATTATATATGTTCAGATCACATGTGGTTCCCTTTAAGTGTTGCTATCAGCATTTACAGTTGCATCTAAAGACATAAAATAGCTGGAAACAAAGATTGCTCCATGCCAACTATTAGCGACAGCCCTCGGCTATAAAAATCCTTGACTCAATCCGAACACTCAATCCCCCGATGATCAAAAATTTTGACACGTTGCTAGGACATGTCAAATTTTTTTTACAAATGACAGTATCACATTGCGATTGTATCTGAAAATGGAGGTGACAGCGCTCCGTGGTGTGATAAAAGAGGATTGCGTGGAAATTAAAAGACATGTAAGTCGCTCACCTGATATAGTTGTTTACCCACATACACAACAATGGTGAGCGTTTGATATAGAAGTGTCCGCAGCCCTCCGGTTAGTAATGGTAATCGTGAGAGAAAAGTTTCAAGAGAGACGCCGGCTCAATGTGGCACAGGACACAAGCTTGTGTCCTGCGCCACGTTGAGCAGTTGTCTCTCTTGAAGCTTTTCTCTCCCGATTACATTGCGATTGTGTCAGTCACATGACACCGAGCTAGAAGAGAATTCATTAAGCCCAAACTTCTCCTTACTGCTTTTTCAAAAGGGTGGGGATCTGACAGTTTCCCATTTAACACCCAGAGGACAAAGGACGTACCTGTACTCGCTGGCTGTCTGGTACTTGGCAGACAAGGATTTACATGTATGTCCTGAGTCTCATTCGAATTATAAAGTGAGTACAAGAGCTATTCTCGCTTAATAGGCCATGAGTCCCGGCTGTTATCAGATCAAAAAGTCACATATATGCAAAAGTGGTATTGATAAAAACTACAGATCATGATTCAAAAAAACATTAGCCCTTATACAGCCATGTATACAAAAATAAGAAGATTATGTGGAGTCAAAATAGGGACATTTTTTATAAATTAAAGAAAAATGCAGTGTACATATGCGCCCTAAGACCTGTATGCATTATAATATGCATGTTTTTGTATGTAAAATACCTTTTGGACAATGTATTACTTAGCTCACTTTACTAGCATACCTGCTGAAGGCTGGGGGCGTTTCCTCAGGATCATGACAAACTTGCTCCTTTTCTACCCCCTCTCTCTCCTTTGCCATAAGGTCTGCACAAACATTTTCACATTTGCAAAGCTTTGTGCCTAAAGTGCGAGCTTTATATTACTCTAATGCAGCCATGTGAACCTATATAGTGCAAATACACAAGAAATAAGATCATAAAATAACCAGAGAGAAACTATTTAGCATATAAATAATATTTTAGCACCTTGTATTGCTTGTCAGTATCCATGAAAATACTCCCCTTCTGAAAAGACTGCAAGCTGTCTGGATCACATGGGTGTTTAGCTCATACTTATGAAAGCTGGATTATGCATTACTGCATTGAGGCATAGCATGGAGATAACCACACTTCCCTCCCCCAAAAAAGACCAGGTTACCAAGGTTCATTTGCAAAGTTAAAGAGACAGAGACCCCTAGTGGCAGTTTTTTTCAGCCATTTTTTAACATCTTTAGCAATCAAATTTTCTAATTAAGTATATTAGGAAAATGCTTAGTTTTTAAGGAAGTATTAAATGAAAAAAGTTGTTTCTAGCCAGAGTAACGCTTTAAAGGTTTAAATTCAGATAGTACTTTTCACACTGCTTTGCAGGTTCTCCCTCAGGGCAGTTCATGTGATACTGCTGCTAGAAGTCCAGGCAACCAAATAATAATAAAGCACACTTTCCTCTGTCAGCCCTCACTTGCCACCTAGAAGCTGCACAATGTGTAAATATAAATATACCAAAATAGTGGACCATTTCTAAGTAATACTGCACAAGCTCTATCCCTTGTTTCCACATTCTACAGGGACCCACCAAATGTGTCTATAAAGCAGTGTGCTGAGAACAGATTACGTAATTGTATTTACCAAAAATAATCAATGGGTTCCGAGATGGAGGAAACGACTTTATGGGCTCCAATTAGTACTTTGGGCAGCTCAGTATAATGAAAAAAGGAAGCACACGGTTGTAAAAGTTACAGTATTTTAACTTTGTTATGTTGGAAATGAACACTGAAGCTTAGTTTGTTGATCATTCTGTACAATTCCTTTCCAAAGGCATTTTCCAAAAATGAAGTGTGGTTTGGTTCCATGATGTGCTATGAGAAGACCTCTCAAACACCATAATGCTAAATTCAAGTATTTTTCCACAAGTTCTTTCACTCTAAAATTGTCTTTGTAAAATATATCTTACTTAAACAGCTGTATGAGATGGGAAAGTATTTCTCTGATGTTTCATAACTGCAAACTATTCCTAATTTGTAGGTCTAAAATATGTGTCCATGAATGTTTCAGCCCTATAAAATGTTCATAATACATCAGTGTCATTTCTTTTACATGTCTAAAAGAATTATTACCAATACAACTGAAAATACAACTTTTTATAAGATGCAGTAAAGTGTACCTAGCATGTATCTAAAGGGATTCATCTAAAGGCATTATTCAGCTATTAAAATTGTATTCCCAATCAACAGGATAGGGGATAAGTGTCTGATTGTGGGTCCAAGCCTTGCGATCCTTTGCGATCTCCTGCACGCGGCCCGATTTTACCCACTAAGCGCTCCAGCCCCCACTTTTCCAGACGTTCTTGTTTCAGAATTGACAGCCACTTGGCCAATTACTGACTGAGGTTGGAAACCGCTGAGGGATGTGATGAGCCGGCCATCATTGCCAAAATGAGTACCTAGGTAGGGGCTGGAGTGCTCATCAGGGACAGTTAGGCCCTGTGCAGATTGCAGAGGATCCCAAAGGTTGGGTCTTGTTCTGGAAACTGTGAAGTGTCCCAGAGGGCAGAGGTCAAACCCTCAGCAATCAGACTTGTAACCACTATTCTGTGGATAAGGGATATGTCTTTAGTAGCTGGATAACCCCTTTTATATCTTTGTAGTGGTTTGAGCTGAATTTTTTTAATAATAATTGGCCTCAAATCGTATGCAGCTTAAGGGTAAGTTCATGCATGGTGAAATTTAGTGACGTCATTTATTTTAAGTGCATTTTTTGCTGCCTTTTTTGCATGAACATGCGCACGTAAAATAAAATACATCACAAAATTTTACAATGTATGAATGTACTCTCATAGTTAACATGATGAAATTCTGCAGGCATTAGGTAGATTAATACAGCTCTATTGAACTAAATAAATCAGTGTGTAACAATCTGTCTAGCTCTTTCTATCAGTTGATGTAGACAGTCGTACTGTTATCCCTTTTGGAATAATTTAGGCAGCCATTCTATTATCATTTAGAAATTGATATAGGCAACCATACTTTTATCCTTTAATTCATGTCTAGGTAATGAATGTGGAGTTCTGTAGAAAAGTGAAACTCTGTTAGGGTGCATTCACACCACGTTTGTGAGATTCGGCTGTCAGATACCGGCTGGGAAATTTAAAAACCATGGTATTCTACGGTTTTCAGTCTGGCCACAAAACCAGATACGGGGCAAAAATGAGCCAACTGGAGTCACTATCTGACTCTGGTCAGTTCATTTAAATGAATGAGATTTGGCGCTGGTCCAGCTGGGATACGGGAGCGTCCGGTTTTAAAATTTTCCAGCCGGATCCGGCAGCCGGATCTCACAAATGTGGTGTGAAGGCACCCTTAGGCTAAGTTTCCACTTGTTTTTATTTTTATTTTTATTTTTTTTGATGTTGACGTTTTCCCCCCAAAAAATGCCAAAACTGCCCCAATGACGTTTTTTTATTGAAAAAATGCTGCGGCCAGATGTCAGCTGTAAATCAAGAAAAAACCCAAAATTCTTTTTTTGTTTTTTTTTATCCTTTTGGCGTTTATTCACTCTTCTTTGGCATTTTTCAGCTCCTTGGCAGTTTTGCAAGGTTGCAGCATGTTGAGTCTATGGTGTTTTTTTTCCCTAATATCGTGGCATTTTTCTCACATAGAAGTCTATGGAAGTAAAAAAAATAAAAAAATAAACGAAAATGCAATGTGGGTTTTAACTTTGGCATTTTTTCAGGTGGTTTTTATAATTTTTTTTACTTTAGCGATCCCAAAAAAAAGTCATGGAAACACCTTTCGTAAGGTACTATTAAAAAAAATTATAAAAATAGACATAGTAGGGATGGAAAGAATTGTATTTAACAAAATGTATCTTTCTTATAATGATTTTTATCTTTCTTATTCATAATTTTTATTAATTTTTAAACAGGGATCAATTTATGTGTGCGGGCAGGGCACTAAAAAAATGTAGCCGACAATAATAAAAATTTAGTGCGTGTGTGTTTTTCACTTTTTCTTTTCATTTCATTTTTTTTTTTTACATTTTTTAGGTAGTACTACTCCCAGCATGGAACACACTGTTCCATGATGGGAGTAGTACCTGTACTAATTGACAGATCGCCACGGGTCCGTTGTGATTGGCCAGATGGTTCCAGCCAATCACAACTCTCTGCAGGAAATATGAATAGGTGTATATATGCGTCAATGCAGGGGACAATAGAAGAAAGGCCACCGCATCTATACATTATACAAGAGGATCACAGCGGGTGTCAGGAGTGACATCCACTGTGATCTTTCGTTAACTGCAGGTACTACTGCTCCCAACATGGAGCACACTCAATGCTGGGAGCTGTAGTACCTGCAGGTAAGGACAGATCATAGCGGGGGTCAGAAGTTACACTCTCTGCGATCTGTCTATTAATGCAGGTACTACAGCTCCCAGCATGGATCAGAGTAAGCTTCATGTTGGGAGTAGAAGTACCTGCAGTTAAGGACAGATCACAGCAGGTGTCACTCCGGACACCTAATGCGATCGTCCTATCTATTGCAGAGATGCGGAGCGGCTATCTACAGCGCTCACATCTCTGCACTATACTCCAGCTGGCCAGTTATATGTATATCAGTGATATAAATAGAACATCAATAGAACATCATGGCTGCAACCATCCGGCCAATCCCCACTCAGAGCAGAAAATATGAATGAGTGATGTGAATTTCTATTCCCATCACTGGCCGACCCGGAGTTTAATGCAGAGATGCGATCACTGTATAGAGCCGCTCCGCGTCTCTGCTATATAATGAATGATCGCATTGGGTGTAAGGAGTGACACCTGGGGCGATATGTCTCTTAGTATAGGTACTACTACTCCCATCATGGGACAGTTGAAATAGAGAAAAAAAGTGAAACACACACACACTTTAAAAAAATTGCGTTAAATACATTTTTCCCATCCCTACTGCATCCTTTTTTTTCCCCTTTGGTACACAAAAAATTTAGAAAAAAATGTCAAAGGGGCCAAAAATGCAATTTCCACTCAAATGCAAAAATGCCAGAGAAAACGTAATACGCAGGACATTGCACTGCCCTTTTTTCTGGCTTTTTTTTTCTTCACACAAAAAACGCAGGAAAAAAAATGGAAACTTAGCCTTATAAAGATGTCTTATGACATTAATTGTTTAGAAAAGGGTTGGGTTAGACACCATAATCTGTTCTATAAGTTTTAATTGTTGTGTTTTTTATTCTATCTCCAGCATTGGAAATCACTATAGCTGTTTCAGCTGAGTTGAAATATTTCTGGCTCATTTGCTTTTGGAAAATGTCCAGCTAAAATATTAAAAGTTAATGATCATTTGTAAATAGGCATACAACATTATAAATGACCTAGTTAAACCTGTTTATTACTATACATAATATACCGATAAGCACCTCATTGTAGCAAAATTCTTGTTAAGAACAATTTCTCTAGTGTTTTAATCCTGGATGTGATTTTATTCTATAGATGTATGGAATATTACAATGAAATTTTTAATCAGGTATGGACTAACATTATATATTCTGTTTAAAGTTGAAATTGGGCTATGAGTCATGGGAAATCATAATGTGGTTTGTTGTAAAAATAAGCTATGTAAGTTGTCTCTCATTCTATAACCACAGACCCATAAGCATTTAATGAAGTAAACTTCTAAAGATAAAAAGTAATGGAAAGTGGTTAATGGAGGATATAAATATTAAAAGGGAATAAAATGACTCTAAATGAAATTAATGAACACTTAAAGAAAAACTATTTACATACTTCATACACGTTGTAGATTGGGAACCGAATCTATCATAGTTCAGAGAGCTTTTATGATACATGACGGCTAATCTTGAGGGGCTACAATACACTATGTATAGGCACTAAAATGTGTGAGCATATATGTGTCAGCTGAGTTGTTTCACATAATAAGCATCATTGACCAGAGCTAAATACCAGTTTCTCTGTTTACATGGGAATTGCACCTCCTTTCTCACTAGGGTGTATCTACTGTTTATATTCTGTTCTACCAAGGTGAACTGAATAGACATACTCAGTGCTTGCCCAGTCCAGTGCTTCAGGAAAGGCCACCAAGTTATGCCAAATGAAATGTTCTGTCCAAATAAGAGTACACTGAGAACACTCAGCCCATTTTAGTGGAACTGTGCTCCATTTATACAGGGCATTTCTGTCGCATAAACAGTGTGAACTTCTACTGTAAACAAAATGCAGGGTGCGTATGTCTTAGAAATGTGTTTTCTCCATACACAGAACCAAATTTATGATTTAAAGGTCAATGTCTTTACATTAATAACAGTATCTGTTTATTAAATGTATTATTCCATATAATAATCTTCTTCTCAGCTCTTCCTTCATTTTGAGATGAATTCATATGTGAAATAAAAAAGTTATCTAGTTTCAGTATGCAAATTTTGTAACCATTGTTGATAAATATTTAGCAGAATGAATTAAAGGCACAAAAAACTCATGCATGGTGTGTGGTGTGATACGAGGTTATGTGTAATTAACCTTATCAGGGCGTGGTTGACCTATACACCATCCGAGGCAGACCAGCTTCACCTGTGCCAGGCACGGGGCAAATAATCACTCCGATGCAAGGTTACTGTTAATCGCTTGCTTTACTGAGTTTGGAAAGATGGTACAATCTGTTACAGCTCAGATTAGCATGAAGGAGTTGCATGGTGAACTTTGGGAACTTATAATTGATTGTGCTGTATATGTCTGGCTTGACTTGTATGCAGCCCATATTAGACTTTAGTGACTTGGACTTGACTAACTTGATTGAAGTAATCCCCAAGACTGTAGGCTTACCGCAAGGCTTTGATGTTCACCTGGGTAGTGGGGTTAACTTGTAGTTGGTGAGTTGTTGCTGGACTAGGCCTCAGGCCTCCTTTCAGATCCACCTCACAGACAGACTTCACTCCTCGCCAAACTGTACCTCAGCATGCACAGAACAAGAGAGAGAACTGCACTCTGACCTCACTATATATGGGAGGAATTTAGAGAGATCCCATTGGCCGGATTAGTCACATGTTCACCACTGCATACTCCCCTTAACAACAAGGTCCTTAATAACAGGTTTCTTAACCCCTTAAGGACCGGGTTTTTTTCCGTTTTTGCATTTTCGTTTCTTGCTCCTTGCCTTTCGTTTCAATTTTGTACCTAAAAATCCATATGATTGCTTATTTTTTGCGACACCCATTCTACTTTGTAATTACGTCAGTAATTTTGCCCAAAAATCTACGGTGAAACGGAAAAAAAATCATTGTGCAACAAAATTGAAAAAAAAACCGCCGTTTTGTAACTTTTGGGGGCTTCCGTTTCTACGTAGTAAATTTTTCGGTAAAAATGACACCTTATCTTTATTCTGTAGGTCCATATGATTAAAATGATACCCTACTTATATAGGTTTGATTTTGTTGGACTTCTGGAAAAAATTATAACTACATGCAGGAAAATTAATATGTTTAAAATTGTAATTTTCTGACCCCTATAACTTTTTTATTTTTCTGTGTATGGGGCGATATGAGGGCTCATTTTTTGCGCCGTGATCTGAAGTTTTTATCGGTACCATTTTTGCATTGATAGGACTTATTGATCGCTTTTTATTCATTTTTAAATGATATAAAAAGTGACCAAAAATGCACTATTTTGGACTTTGGAATTTTTTTGCACGCACGCCATTGACCGAGCGGTTTAATTAATGATATATTTTTATAATTCGGACATTTCCGCACGCGGTGATACCATATATGTTTATTTTTATTTACACTGTGTTTTTTTTTTTATTGGAAAAGGGGGGTGATTCAAACTTTTAATAGGGGAGGAGTTAAATGATCTTTATTCACTTTTTTTTATCACTTTTTTTTTGCAGTGTTATAGGTCCCATAGGGACCTATAACACTGCTCACACTGATCTTAATCATTGATCACTGGTTTCTCATAAGACACCAGTGATCAACGATTCTGCCGCATGACTGCTCATGCCTGGATCTCAGGCACTGAGCAGTCATTCGGCGATCAGACAGTGAGGAGGCAGGTAGGGGCCCTCCCGCTGTCCTGTCAGCTGTTCGGGATGCCGCGATTAGCCACGGCTATCCCGAACAGCCCGACTGAGCTAGCCGGCAACTTTCACTTTAACTTTTAGCCGCGCGGCTCAGCTCTGAGCGCGCGGCTAAAGGGTTAATAGCGCGCGGTGCCACGATCGGCGCTGCTCGCTATTAGAGGCGGGTCCCGGCTTCACTATGACGCCGGGCCCGCCGTGATATGATGCGGGGTTACTGTGTAACCCCGCGTTATTTCAGGAGAGCAGGACCAAGGACGTACCGGTACGTCCTTGGTCCTTAAGGGGTTAAGGTAACAAGTGCATTGAAAATACAATACATTAACACTTATGTAACATTACATTATTTAGTGCATTATGGAGAGTTCTAAGGAGAGCGGTCCCGACAGACATCGAGGCAGCATCTGCAACACAGGATGGGCAGGAGTACAGAAGAACACGTGATTCTGTCCTGGGTCACCACACCACCACAGGGCTCTGTGCACTGAGGACAAGCAGGGCTCTGTGCACTGAGGACAAGCAGGGCTCTGTGCACTGAGAACAAGCAGGGCTCTGTACACTGAGGACAAGAAGGGTTCTGTACACTGAGGACAAGCAGGGCTCTGTGCAGTGAGAACAAGCAGGGCTCTGTGCAGTGAGGACAAGCAGGGCTCTGTGCAGTGAGGATAAGCAGGGCTCTGTGCAGTGTGGATAAGCAGGGCTCTGTGCAGTGAGGACAAGAAGGGTTCTGTGCACTGAGAACAAGCAGGGCTCTGTGCAGTAAGGACAAGCAGGGCTCTGTGCACTGAGGATAAGCAGGGCTCTGTGCAGTGATGATAAGCAGGGCTCTGTACAGTGAGGACAAGAAGGACTCTGTGCAGTGAGGACAATCAGGGCTCTGTACACTGAGGACAAGCAGGCCTCTGTGCAGTGAGGACAAGCAGGATTCTGTGCACTGAGGACAAGCAGGGCTCTGTGCAGTGAGAACAAGCAGGGCTCTGTGCAGTGAGGACAAGCAGGGCTCTGTGCAGTGAGGATAAGCAGGGCTCTGTGCAGTGTGGATAAGCAGGGCTCTGTGCAGTGTGGATAAGCAGGGCTCTGTGCAGTGAGGACAAGAAGGGTTCTGTGCACTGAGAACAAGCAGGGCTCTGTGCAGTAAGGACAAGCAGGGCTCTGTGCAGTGAGGATAAGCAGGGCTCTGTGCAGTGATGATAAGCAGGGCTCTGTACAGTGAGGACAAGAAGGACTCTGTGCAGTGAGGACAATCAGGGCTCTGTACACTGAGGACAAGCAGGCCTCTGTGCAGTGAGGACAAGCAGGATTCTGTGCACTGAGGACAAGCAGGGCTCTGTGCAGTGAGGACAAGCAGGGCTCTGTACACTGAGGACAATCAGGGCTCTGTGCAGTAAGGACAAGCAGAACTCTGTACACTGAGGACAAGCAGGGCTCTGTGCACTGAGAACAAGCAGGGCTCTGTGCCCCGAGGACAAGCAGGGCTCTGTGCCCTGAGGACAAGCTCTGTGCCCTGAGGACAAGCTCTGTGCACTTAGGACAAACAGGGCTCTGTGCACTGAGGACAAGCTCTGTGCACTGAGGACAAGCAGGGCTCTGTGCAGTGAGGATAAGCAGGGCTCTGTGCAGTGAGGATAAGCAGGGCTCTGTGCAGTGAGGACAAGAAGGGTTCTGTGCACTGAGAACAAGCAGGGCTCTGTGCAGTAAGGACAAGCAGGGCTCTGTGCAGTGAGGACAAGCAGGGCTCTGTGCAGTGAGGATAAGCAGGGCTCTGTGCAGTGAGGATAAGCAGGGCTATGTGCAGTGAGGACAAGAAGGGCTCTGTGCAGTGAGGACAATCAGGGCTCTGTGCAGTGAGGACAAGCAGGGCTCTGTACACTGAGGACAAGCAGGGGCTCTGTGCAGTGGGGACAAGCAGGGCTCTCCGCAGTGAGGACAAGCAGGATTCTGTGCACTGAGGTCAAGCAGGGCTCTGTGCAGTGAGGACAAGCAGGGCTCTGTACACTGAGGACAATCAGGGCTCTGTGCAGTAAGGACAAGCAGGACTCTGTACACTGAGGACAAACAGGGCTCTGTGCACTGAGGACAAGCAGGGCTCTGTGCACCGAGGACAAGCAGGGCTCTGTGCCCTGAGGACAAGCTCTGTGCACTGAGGACAAGCAGGGCTCTACACACTGAGGACAAGCAGGGCTCTGTACACTGAGGACAAGCAGGGTTCTGTACTCTGAGGACAAGCAGGGCTCTGTACACTGAGGGCAAGCAGGGCTCTGTACACTGAGGACAAGCAGGGCTCTGTACACTGAAGACAAGCAGGGCTGTGCCACGCTCCAAGCTCACACAGCAGGATGATTCACAAGTCAGGAGCCTGCACAGAGCCCTGCTTGTCCCGCTCTCACTTCCTGCATTTGGTCTCCTCACAAAGACACACAGGCAATAGCTGCAGGGACAGCATTTTTTCACCCCCCAAAATACACATTTTTTAACCAAGGTATATTAAAAATATACATATAATGGTATTATCTTCATTATATAAAAAGTTTTCGCTAACGACAGGTACACTTAAAACAATATTGCAATATTGCACTCAGGCCTCCTTTCAGATCCACCTCACAGACAGACTTCACTCCTCACCAAACTGTACCTCAGCATGCACAGAACAAGAGAGAGAACTGCACTCTGACCTCACTATATATGGGAGGAATTTAGAGAGATCCCATTGTCCCATGTTCACCACTGAATACTCCCCTTAACAACAAGGTCCTTAATAACAGGTTTCTTAAGGTAACAAGTGCATTGAAAATACAATACATTAACACTTATGTAACATTACATTATTTAGTGCATTATGGAGAGTTCTAAGGAGAGCGGGCCCGACAGACATCGAGGCAGCATCTGCAACACAGGATGGGCAGGAGTACAGAAGAACACGTGATTCTGTCCTGGGTCACCACACCACCACAGGGCTCTGTGCACTGAGGACAAGCAGGGCTCTGTGCACTGAAGACAAGCAGGGCTCTGTACACTGAGGACAAGCAGGGCTCTGAACACTGAGGACAAGAAGGGTTCTGTACACTGAGGACAAGAAGGGTTCTGTGCACTGAGAACAAGCAGGGCTCTGTGCAGTAAGGACAAGCAGGGCTCTGTGCAGTGAGGACAAGCAGGGCTCTGTGCAGTGAGGATAAGCAGGGCTCTGTGCAGTGAGGATAAGCAGGGCTCTGTGCAGTGAGAACAAGAAGGGCTCTGTGCAGTGAGGACAATCAGGGCTCTGTGCAGTGAGGACAAGCAGGGCTCTGTACACTGAGGACAAGCAGGGGCTCTGTGCAGTGAGGACAAGCAGGATTCTGTGCACTGAGGACAAGCAGGGCTCTGTGCAGTGAGGAAAAGCAGGGCTCTGTACACTGAGGACAATCAGGGCTCTGTGCAGTAAGGACAAGCAGGACTCTGTACACTGAGGACAAGCAGGGCTCTGTGCACTGAGGACAAGCAGGGCTCTGTGCCCCAAGGACAAGCAGGGCTCTGTGCCCTGAGGACAAGCTCTGTGCACTGAGGACAAACAGGGCTCTGTGCACTGAGGACAAGCTCTGTGCACTGAGGACAAGCAGGGCTCTGTGCAGTGAGGATAAACAGGGCTCTGTGCAGTGAGGATAAGCAGGGCTCTGTGCAGTGAGGATAAGCAGGGCTCTGTGCAGTGAGGACAAGAAGGGCTCTGTGCAGTGAGGACAATCAGGGCTCTGTGCAGTGAGGACAATCAGGGCTCTGTACACTGAGGACAAGCATGGGCTCTGTGCAGTGGGGACAAGCAGGGCTCTGTGCAGTGAGGACAAGCAGGATTCTGTGCACTGAGGACAAGCAGGGCTCTGTGCAGTGAGGACAAGCAGGGCTCTGTACACTGAGGACAATCAGGGCTCTGTGCAGTAAGGACAAGCAGGACTCTGTACACTCTGGACAAGCAGGGCTCTATGCACTGAGGACAAGCAGGGCTCTGTGCACCGAGGACAAGCAGGGCTCTGTGCCCTGAGGACAAGCTCTGTGCACTGAGGACAAGCAGGGCTCTACACACTGAGGACAAGCAGGGCTCTGTACACTGAGGACAAGCAGGGCTCTGTACACTGAGGACAAGCAGGGTTCTGTACACTGAGGACAAGCAGGGCTCTGTACACTGAGGACAAGCAGGGCTCTGTACACTGAGGACAAGCAGGGCTCTGTACACTGAAGACAAGCAGGGCTGTGCCACGCTCCAAGCTCACACAGCAGGATGATTCACAAGTCAGGAGCCTGCACAGAGCCCTGCTTGTCCCGCTCTCACTTCCTATATTTGGTCTCCTCACAAAGACACATAGGCAATAGCTGCAGGGACAGCATTTTTTCACCCCCCAAAATACACATTTTTTAACCAATGTATATTAAAAATATACATATAATGGTATTATCTTCATTATATAAAAAGTTTTTGCTAACAACAGGTACACTTAAAACAATATTGCACGCTAAGAAAAGATCAACACTCTTAGTAAATTAGGGCCAGGATGTTCAATCTGAATATGAGGAGGAAAGCAATATTATTGTGGTAATGTTCCTAATATGTATCAAGTTATATGTGACAAGTTAGATCCACTAACTTCATATCAGACCATACATTTGAATGAGTTTCTACAGCATGTGCATGAACTTCTACAAGCCCCATTAAGCTGATAGAAACAATCACTAATATATCTACAATACATGTGCTGGATGTTAATATACCCTTATTCTTTTTTTAAAGCAGAGATATACACTCCAGAGCACAAACAGCATTGTATACATAAGCAACATATATACAATCTCAGCAACTCAAGGATTAGAGGCCAAAGGTTTCAAGGTAAATCCATATCACTGTGTATAGAAGAACAACTCTTATAGGTGTGATGTTGTGACCATCAGTCCTACTAAATATGGTTTGTGTCATTTCCATTATATTTGCATTATAATGCAACACTTTACTTTAGCAAAGAAAGAGGTAAAACATTTTAGGTCCAATTGGATAGTATATATGCAATACAGTATACATATATCATCATTATAGGCTGATGTATATGTATTAGAGTCTTGCATTAGAACTGGGATTCCCAGGGACTCACAAGACCTAAACAAAAATGTGCAGGCTTGGGCAGGAATAAGACTACAGGTATGTCTGCAGGTCCTGCAAATCCCCACACAGTCCCAAACTGCTGTAGCCTCCACTGGTGGACCGCAAGCGGTCTCTCCCCTAATTAACTTGTATTGGTGTCTTTAAGACACTAATACAAATAAATAACCAAGCGTGGCTCGGAGCAAGGAAACACACTGTTCCCTGCCTGGAGCTTCTCCTTTGATGCAGGCAGTGGGATTAGCACTGCCTGCATCATCTGCCCTGGCCAGGCCTGACTAGAAGAGGCCAGAGCAGCGGTAGTTGCAGAACTAAAGCTCCAATCGCGAACTTCTGTCTGTAAAAGATTGGAGTTTTCAACAGCTGGAGAGTCACAGGATATTATTTCCTGTTCAGTTCATGGGGGTGAAGGGGGAGATTGCTACAGTTCGTGAGGGTCACAGTCCTTGTGGGGGCTTAGTCTATGCGGGTGACCCAGGCCTAATCTGTAGTGTACATTGGTGTACATCTGGTGCAATGCTCTGCACATACCACCATGTGTATAGGAATGTACAGATACAGACACTAGGGTCACCAGATAGTGGGATCAGGGGGGATTGGACACACATGTTAGTGGGAATAGGCGGGAATGGTCAGAAGTCAAGCAGGAGCAAAAACTGTAGGGCTCTTCAATGTATTTAATACAATATAAGAACAAAATGTAAAAAAATAACATTTGTAATCAGTTAAAAGAAAGTGTACACCACACGCTGGCTTGCACGTGGATCACTCATCAGAGTGTCCCAACAGTGTTTTATATCTAGACCTGAGACCAATGTGCTTTCCATAGTGTCGTGCCTATTTTCAGCACAATCACTCAAGGTTGGTAGGTGTGTTTTGGTGTGTTGGGGGGATACTTCATAGCAGGAATCACTACACAAGGAGGTGCTTCTCCCTCTTCTTTTTTTCTCCATTTCTAGCTAATTTAAAAAGTAAATGAACAGTCATTGTATTCCCTGATTTTATGTGACCTGATAAAGGAGTTATTCATACTTACAGTAGAAATGTGTTGCCTATTGTATAAAGATTAACCTATACGTCTACCATGTGGTCCTGCTTTTGTATCCTGGCATCTCAGACCTAATTCTTTTACCTGTTTCTTCATGTCTGTTTTGTTCACAGTTGCATTCTCCATAAAATAAAAATTTTAGAACATATTTTCTTTTTTTAATTCTTTATTTAAACAGACACATGCAAGCCAGATGTGAACATATCTGCCTTGCAATCCATTAAACAATTCACTATTTGCTATCGTCTATTCACAACGGGATAATAGAAAGAAACCTGATGAAATAAAAACAAAAAGAAAAAAAAAACCATCTTCCCCATTATCACTATTAATTACTCACTATGGTATACACTCTGATTCACATTAACCCATATCCCCTCGTCCTAATTTTATTTTTATATATTTACTTAGGGGATAAAAAAAGAAAAAGCAAATGTAAAATAAAAGATGAAGTTTATGATTTATTTAGAATGGGACCCATCAAAGAGTCTTGTCAGCAAGCAGACCAAAACAGGAAGGTTTTTAAAGCTCCAATAAGTTCAATAAGCAATACGTTCCACTTGTAGCACGTGGTATAACAGAAACTTAAGCATCCTTCACATCAGGTTCTTTACATAAACTTCCGAGCTTCTAACTAAAAACTTGCAACATTTAGTCCCAAAGTCAGTCTTTTTGTATCAGTATCCAACATCCCACAGAGAAGCTGATCTGCTTTTGAGAAACTCTCTCTGCTGTTCTCTGACAGTGCTCCCACACCTGAGAGATGAGGTTCAAGACTGCAACACACATACCAGAACTGGAGTATGGGAGTTACTTTATCTCCAGAACCTTGTCACTCCCCAAACCTAGACCAAAACTCCCATCCACCATTATGCCAGCTGCTTGCTTACATTTAAGATGTTAATCTGCTTCTCTGTCCAGTGGACTGATAGGACAGATGAGACTTGTGAGGATTAAGTCATACTATAAAAAGATCCCTAAACTCCACCTCTTGTGTAATTTGTTGCATGTGTACTGTTTAGAAAAATGGGAGTCTTGTGCTGCTGAAAGGACTAAAGGTAAAATAGATTTATATTTTAAATAATAAACTTACCCTATGTCCTATCAGCTGCACCGACTAGCAGCACCTGTTAAAGGATCTTCTGCATAGAGATGAGCTAACTTTTTAACAGTTCAGTTCTTCTGACCAAACTAGTTCTGTTGGAACCTGTACTTCTCCACCAGCCCAAAAACATGTGTGTCAGGACCGACTGGGGGAGACAGGGAGAATGAGCCCTAAACGGAACCTAAAACCACTCTCCCTGCCTACTTGCCCATCCATCCTAAACGATAGATCGACAACTGGGTGCCGGTCCCTTCCTGCGCTAAAGTGCAGGGGAGTAAAAACACATATACAGGGTCGGTCACAGACCAGAAACGGAAAACTACTAGACAACTAGATGTGCAAGACAGGATACAAATACTAACAGGGCAGAATATAAACAGGCAAACTGATACAGGAACATAGGACACTGTTCACAAACAGGTACAAATACAAAGGACAAAGATCAGATAAAAAAAACAGGATATAAATATAGGACACTGTTAACACTGGGACACAGAAGAAAACAAACTGGACTCTCCACTCCAAAAAAGGAGTAACCATTAATAAAAAAAAAAAAAGCCAAAGAGGCTACTGGCCAGCGGACACACTCCACCATGTGGACAAGATGCTGACCCAGTAGGAAACAGAAATGTAATACATGAAACACTAGACTAGAACCGGATGAGTCTGAATAGACTCCAGAATACCATACAGGAATATAACATACAGAGCACATGTATCAAGCAAGGCTCAGACATAGTGTGAACAGATACATAACAGAAAGGATATACAAATCCTAAAACCTACTAAATAAACAAAGATTAAAATCTACTATAAGCATGCTACATAACCATGGCTAAAACCAGAACATACAAAGTACATGCTAAAGCAAAAATAGTAAATTAAAACTCAAACAAAGAATGTTTCACCAAGAGCTCCATAACGGCATGTCAAGCAAGAAAGGATGTCAATCAACAGCCCAGTAGCTAGACTGAGCTGGCCATTATCTAGACACACCCAAAGAGCTATTGGATGAAAAGGTAAAAGCTTTAACTATTCCCTGTTCAGGGAACATAATACTGTTTAGACCACCAAAATCAAGTGGCAGTCTGAACATAACCCAAGACAGACATTACAATGTGTATAACACTTTCTAAGGCTATGTTAACATGGTGGAATTACAACATGGACCGCTCTCTTCATCAGCGAAATCCCCTCTCAAAACGCATTGTCCAGCCTACTAAGATCTCTGTGAAAACCTTTTTGCCTTTGTACTATCCGCACTTTGGCGAATAAAAATATTTTCCACAAATCTACTGCCTGCATCCATTTCTTCCACCTCCCGGTGCAGTGCCGCTCCCGCAAGTCGGACCTTCGGGACAGCCCCCACCAGGGACTCCCTCAACCACCTCCTTCTACGTTCTCAACTGCTGCCAGCGGTACCTCCCCCCCCCCCCTCCAAAAAAAAATAAGATCTCATAAGGGTCTGTAGATGGAAAGATAAAAGTTATGGCTCTTAAAAGTATCATAACATAAAAAATGGAAACATATTGAATTCTGCATATATGACCAGTTTGAGTGTCTTTGTATCACTAAGCAGAGAAGAAAACATTGCTTGGATAGATGAATTCAGATTTATACTGCGCCATGCTGATGGTATGATCAGAATGTGGTGCAAGGAGTATGAAATGATGAACCATTCCTGTCTAATGTCAACAGTTTAGAGTGGTATAATTCTGTGGCAAATTCTTTCCTGGCACACCCTGAGTCCTCCTGAGGGTGGACATTTGGACATTAGTACTTATCTAAACATTGTAGCCAACCAGGTTCATCCCTTCATGGCATCTGTTTGTGCTATGGAAGAAGTAACCTTTTAGAAGTGCTACTAAATTATTTTTAGGTACACTTATGCAAATCAACAAGTAAAATCCTTAAAAGCATATGCAGTACACATATTAACCCCTTCATGACCAGACACATTTTGATTGCTGGTTTATGTTTCTTCCTTCTTACCTTTTCATTGGTAGACTTTTTACATATAATATATAACAAAATTAAAATAAATAAATATGAATCTGAGGAATCTGAGTTCACAATACAGTAAAACAACCTACTGAAATGTTTCAATAAGTATTTCCCAGTAATTACGAAGGTATATAGTATTTCTAAAGCATCCACAACCACACTCTATTAATAAAAACACAATAAACATGGTGAAGAAAGTACTCTAAGGCCATGCTGACACCTATGGAATTTCTGCGTGAAATTGGAATTCCGCTGGAGATTCCGGAGCAGCAGAGTCTTATTGTATTCAATGGGATTCTGCTATGCTGTGCACATGGCAGAATTTCCATGCCACATATTTCTGGCTTAGAAATTCCGATTTCTGTGTCTGCAGAAAGAATGAACCTGTCTATTCTTTTTGCGGACTCCATAGTCGTCTATGAGTGCATTCCCATGCAGTCTTAGCGCCAGCATAACATGACTTTCACTGTGGACATTCCAGACGTGTGAACATGGCCTAACCCTTAACCACCTATTGAGGGGCCTCCACACCTTACATTCCTAGAGCAGCTGCTACGTCTAATCAGTTATAGTCAAGAACAATAGATATGAATAATTCTATTAAGCAAACAGTCATCACAAGAACCCAAAAGGCATGATGGTCACAATTCCAACATTGAAATTATAGCTGTATTTTGCATTGTGCACATTATTAGATGAAATATATGGACATTTAATTTTTTGGGGGTGGGGGGGATTTATCAAAACCAGGACAAAGGAAAAGATGACCAGTTGCCCATAGAAACCAATCAGATCACTTTTTTCATTTTTCACAAACCTTTTAATAAATAAAAGAAAGTATCTGATTGGTAGCTATGGGCAACTCAGCAACTCTAGACAGAATAAATTTTATTTTTTGCTTTCATTTTACACTGTGTGAACATAGCCTTAGGGTACATTTACACAGGCAGAAAAATCACAGCAGATTATGGTGATTTCAAGAGAAAATTTGTTAAGGAATACTCACAAAATATCTGCCTGTGGGAACTTCCGTTTGGAATGTCCGCACAAAGTTTCTGCTGCAGCAGAGTCCCGTTGAATTCAAGGGGATTCTGCTGCTCTGTGCACACAGTGAAATTTTCTTGCCAGATGCTTCCAGCATGGAAATTCATTTTTCTGTGTTCGCGGAAAGAATGAACACGTTAATTTTTTGTGCGGATACCGCACGGAATGCATAACCGTCTATGAGACAGCGCATTAAGTACGGTCCTAGCGCCAGCAGATTCTGTACTGTACAAAATGTCCGCACGGAGATTTTCCGCATGAACATTCAACCGTGTAAACGTGCCCTTAGACACTAAATTCTGCACTGAATTCTGCATGAATTTATAGCTAATACACTTCAATGGGATTCCGATGTCCCATTCACACAGCAGAATTTCTGCTGCAGAAATTCCATTGAAGTCAATGGGTTATATATTCATGCAGAATTTTCATGCAGAACTCAGCACGATCCACCTCACTAGACCAACAGGGGTCATTTAAATCTCCCATTAGATGCCGCTGTCAGCTGTGACAGCAGAAATTTAATGGGTTAAGCGCCGCCCACATACTGGCTATTAGAAGCGCCCCCCAGGGTGTATACACGTCAATAGTTGTTAAAAGGTTAAGGCCACAACAACATTGCAAACACTCCGCTGGCGGAATATCGCTGCAGAATTCCATATGCAGCAGAGTCCCATTGCTTTCAATGGGATTTTGCTGCTCTTGAGTGGTCCTACCGGAAGTAAGTAGCAATGCCCACTGCAAGCAAACATTTAGCCTGCAAATTTCTCAGTAATGTATTCATAGTGTTTTAGAGGCCAGATTTGTTGCATTAGGGCCCCTTAGTTATTTATTGTTCCACTGTATATTCATTTATTTACCTTTTTCTGTTAAACAGAGCACTTTCTTGAACATTGCAGGACACAATATAGTGCAATTGCTAAGCATCACAGGCGTTCTAATGTGTTATGTATTCACAGCGTTATGGTGGTTTTGTGTACATGTGCAATACAAATCTTCACTCATCTCTACTGGAGCCAGCTGAGTGAAGTACTGTTCTTTCTTTGCCACTGTTTCCTGGTATAATCTAAACAATCCGTGAATGCAGCACCTGTTTTGTGTTTCTTCAGAACCTTTGAGGAAACTCACCCAGACCTCACATTATGATTCTTTTTAGGCTAACTGGCTACACTTAGACTCCTGTATTGCTACTCATTGATTTTAATGACAAGCAGTTTTAAAGTGGTTTTAAAGGGGTACTCCGGTGGAAAACTGATTTTTTATAATCAACTGGTGCCAGAAAGTTAAATAGATTTGTAAATGACTTCTATTTAAAAATCTTAATCCTCCCAGTACTTATAAACTGCTGTACACTACATAGGAAGTTCTTTTCTTTTTGAATTTAATTTCTGTCTAACCACAGTGCTCTCTGCTGACACCTCTGTCCATGTCCATGTCAGGAACTGTCCAGTACAATCAAATCCCCATAGCAAGCCTCTCCTGATTCGGACAGTTTCTAAAATGGACAGAGGTGTCAATAGAGAGCACTGTGGTCAGACATAAAGGAAATTCAAAAAGAAAAGAACTTCCTCTTGAGCATACAGCAGCTGATAAGTACTGGAAGGGTTAAGATTTTTAAATAGACGTAATTTACAAATCTGATTGACTTTCTGGCACAAGTTAATTTAAGACATTTTTTTTCCAGGAGAGTACCCCTTTAACAGTGGTTCTTCCGCTTGAAACATGTCACTGTCCCTGTTGTTCACTTATCCTTGATGTGTCATGGATCACAATAAACACAACCATTCTTTTATACAAGGGCTGCGATGGACTTATATCTTCTTCACTAGTGGATTCTGTATGCTTTGTAACACTAAAATAAAGATTCATAAAGTATCCCTTTTTGTTGGCAGATGCATGCTGGTGTTAAAATGCACAGAGAGGTATTGGAAGACGCAATGGCTTTTTCCAAGCATTACTGAGCATTACAAACAAAAATGATCCCTTTTTGAGAGTAGCAACAGGTTTGGAGTTTGGTAAGTAAAGACGCAGTGAATTTTTTAAAGCAATTCAAAAATGATCCATTTTAGAAGTTGCAACAGGATTGGTGTCCCAAAACAAAAGCGGAAAAAAAATTCCTTGGTGGGAGCTGTGGAAGTTGTACTGTTGGAATTCTAGTAGCCAGAGGACAGCAGATAGTGGTCAACTGGTGACAGTTGTAGTAGCCAGCAGACAGGACAGCAGGCAGTGGTGGACTGGCAGGAGTTATAGTAGCCAGCAGACAGCAAGGGTTGTGGAAGTACTGTCTAATCAGTGGCATTTAGTACAGTTTTAGCTTCCTCACTGAACTATTCCTGATCCATTTTAAGAGGCGTGTTTTTCCATAATGCTGGAAGACAATCTTGTTTGCTTAGGGGTGACGACGATGCCTTCCACTGTTATGGGGCAACTGTCATATGCAGCCTTTTGATGCAGCTCCATGTGTCTACGTAGAGATGTATGGGGAGATTTATCAAAACCTGTGCAAAGGAAAAGTTGTCCAGTTGCCCATAGCAACTAATCAGCTTGCTTCTATCATTTTTAACAAGGCCTCTGCAAAATGAAAGAAGGGATCTGATTGGTTGCTATGGGCAACTGGGCAACTTTTCCTTTGCACAGGTTTTGATAAATCTCCCCCGTAGTTCCTATAGGAACACTGGCTATGGATTACTTTCTGTTGCAGAGACAGCACAATGCCATGTTTTCTGCATCTGGTAAGGTAGAATTTCCACACGGCAATTTACCAGACAGGTACATCACCACCTGACTGTGCCCCACCTATGGAAGTTTTTTCATGAGCCTACAGATTCAGCATTGTTGCCATCACCTGAGCTGATCAGACCAGCCGGCCTACTTCTGGTAATTGTGACAGGTGTTCTGTCCCTACCCACGCTACGCTCTTCTTCACTGACAGCGCCACTACCATCCTGCTCTGAACATGTCACCTCTTCCTCACCTGGTTCCCACGTCCTGTCCAACAATACATTGTCATCATCAAACTCCTTCTCATCATCTCAACCACTCCTTTCAGCATGAACTTCTGATGTATGATCATGGGCTCCTTGCTTCCTCTCAGCATATCCACCATCATACCTCATGGTATTCCCACATTGCCTACCACCATCAATCCACCTAGTGATATGCTCGCCAACTGCTTCCACCTCCCCTACCTCTGCAACACACTCCAGGCTGACTGTCCTCACACAATGCCTCCTCCTGGCCAATGCTAAGACAGAGTTGATGTAACACACTGTCTAGGACAGACATTTTCACAAGGGCCATTTTATCCTCTGAAACCACACAACCCCTGTAAGACAGTGACAGCTTTTCCTTGCTGATGCTGTTGCTACTTCTACCATTACAACACAGGAATATGGGTGCACTACTGTGTTAGATGTATACAATGACATTGGCTATCCCTCAACACTGATGTTAAAATTGAGACATTCGCCAGTATATCCTCATATGAAGGACATACCAGAGCCCGCACACCAACGCCAAGGTTTCTCAAAATGGCACGGGACCTAACGCTAATCCTACCTGTGCGTGATCAGTGGGCAATTACGGCAGCATTCGGTCGACAGGCAGCCTTAGGGTAGCACCTGTGAGGCCATGCACCTATATTAGCCAACTCAGGTGGGGCTTGCAGCTTGCCTCCCCCCTCCCATTGTATGTGTGGTCAGTCACGCTGGAGGGTACCTGGGAGGAGGGTGTGAGTCGACCAAATGCTGCCGTAATTGCCCACTGGCCCCTGTTTTGCTTATCACGCACAGGTAGGATTAGCGTTAGGTCCCGCGCCATTTTGAGAAACCTTGGCATTGGTGTGCAGGCTCTAGTATGTCCTTCATGTGAGGATATACTTGCGAATGTTTCAATTTTAATATCAGTGTTGAGGGATAGCCAATGTCATTGTATACATCTAACACAGTAGTGCACCCATATTCCTGTATTGCAGTATTCTAATTGTTACACATCCACACTGTTTATCTGGTGTAGGATTCTATTGTGGCACTTGTAGTCCGCTGCAGGCATCCTCCATTGTATGCATTTTTATGCTGGGGATCGCCCCTAGCAACGGACTACAAGGGCAGGATCTGCTCCCCCAGTATAAATGCCATGTCTGTGTCTGTGGGGGGGTGCGGCCCATAGACTGGTTTGAGTGGCATTGGGGCCGCTCTGCCGGTGG